>NW_007252979.1:0-1021 GCF_000164805.1 Carlito syrichta | reverse complement strand
GGTATTTCCTTCCTTTTCTAAGGTTCTTATGGTTTGAGGTTTTACATTTAGGTCTCTGATCCATTTGGAGTTAACCTTTGTACATGGGGATAGATAGGGGTCCTGTTTCAATCTTCTGCATGTGGTCAGCCAGTTTTCCCAGCACCATTTACTGAATAGGTTCTCCTCTCCCCAGTGGTAGGTGGTGGGGGCTTTGTCGAGATGATTTGGTTGAGAAATTGAGGTTTTGCTTCTGGAATCTCAATTCTATTCCATTGATCTATATGCCTGTTCCTATACCAGTACCAAGCTGTTTTGATGAATGTAGCTTTATAGTAAAGTTTGAAGTCTGGTATTGTGATACCACCTGCTTTGCTTTTTTTGCTGCGGATTGTTCTGGCTATTCTTGGACGTTTGTGTTTCCATATGAATTCCTGTGTTGTTTTTCTAGGTCTGAGAAGAATGTTGTTGGTAATTTAATGGGTATTGCATTGAATTTGTAGATTGCCTTAGGTAAGATGGACATCTTCACAATGTTGATTCTTCCAATCCATGAGCATGGGATATTTTTCCACTTGTTCGTGTCATCTTTGATTTCTTTGAGCAGTGTTTTGTAATTTTCATTGTAAAGGTCTTTGACATCTCTGGTTAGGAAGATGCCAAGGTATTTCATTTTTTTTGTGGCTATTGTGAATGTAAATGTGTTTTTTATTTGGGTTTCTGTTTGTTTATTATTGGTGTAGAGAAATGCGATTGTCTTTTGTACATTTATTTTGTATCCTGAGACTTTGCCAAAGGCCTTTATCAATGTAAGGAGTCCTTTGACAGATTCTCTTGGGTTTTCAAGGTACACAATCATATCATCTGCAAAGAGAGATAACTTGACTTCCTCTTTTCCTATTTGGATACCTCTGATTGCCTCCTCTTCTCTGATTGCTCTAGCCAGGACTTCCAATACTATGTTGAACAGGAGGGGTGAGAGTGGGTATCCTTGTCTAGTTCCAGTTTTCCTGGGAATCGCCTCCAATTTTTGTCCATTTAG
>NW_007252978.1:276296-276898 GCF_000164805.1 Carlito syrichta | reverse complement strand
CAGGAATACAAAAGATCAAATCACAACTGACCCCAAAGAAATACAAAAGATTATCAGAGATTACTATGTACACCTATATGGAAATAAACTTGATAACCTAGATGAAATGGAAGACTTTCTGACATTGCACAACCTACCAAAGTTGAAACAAGGAGACATTGAGACACTGAATAGACCAATAACAACCCAGGAAATTGACTCTGTCATAGGAAAACTACCTCAAAAAAAAAAAAGCCCTGGACCAGATGGATTTCCAGCAGAATTCTACAAAACATACAAGGAAAAGCTGATACCAATCCTATTGAAAGTATTCCAGTCAATTGAGAAAGATGGAATTCTCCCCAAATCATTTATGATGCTAACATTACACTGATACCCAAACCAGGTAAAGATGCAACAAAGAAGAGAACTGCAGGCCAATATCCCTTATGAACATAGATGAAAAATCCTCAACAAAGTTCTAGCAAATTGGTTCCAAGAGCACATCTCAAAAATCATCCACCATGACCAAGTAGGCTCATCCCCATGATGCAGGGCTGGGTCAACATTTGCAAGACCATAAATGTAATTAAATACATCAACAGATGTAAAAACAAGAACCA
>NW_007252978.1:275323-276276 GCF_000164805.1 Carlito syrichta | reverse complement strand
ATATGATCCTATACCTTGAAAATCCAAGAGAATCTGTCAAAAGCCTGCTGACACTGATAAAGGACTTTGGCAAAGTCTCAGGGTACAAAATAAATGTATAAAAGTCAGTTGCATTCCTATATAACAACAACAAGCAGGGAGAGACCCAAATAAAAAGCACAATCCCATTCACAATAGCCACAAAAAAATGAAATACCTCGGCATCTTCCTAGCCAGAGAAGTGAAACATCTTTACAATAAGAATTACAAAACACTGCTCAAAGAAACCCAAGAAGACTCAGATAAATGGAAAATATACCATGCTCATGGATAGGAAGAATCAACATTGTTAAGATGTCCATTCACCAAAGACAATCTACAGATTCAATGCAACACCTATTAAGTTACCGACATCATTCTTCTCAGATCTGGAAACAACAATACAGAAATTCATATGGAAACATAAATGACCACGAATAGCCAAAACAATCCTTAGCAAGAGAAACAAAGCTGGAGGTATTACACTTCCAGACTTCAAACTCTACTACAAAGCTACAGTAATCAAAACAGCATGGTATTGGTATAAAAACAGGCGCATAGACCAATGGAAGAGGATAGAGATTCTGGAAGCAAAGCTTCAATTTCTCAACCAACTCATCTTTGACAAAGCCTCAAAAAAAAAAAAAAAAAAAAAAAAACTGGGGAGAGGAAAACCTATTCAGTAAATGGTGCTGGGAAAACTGGCTGACCACATGCAGAAGACCGAAACAGGACCCCTACCCATCACCATACACAAAAATTAACTCTAAACGGATCAAAGATCTAAACATAAAACCTCAAACTATAAAAACCTTAGAAAACGCAGGAGACACCCTTAGGGAAAGTGGAACTGGTAACAAATTCCTATCCAGAACCCTAAAGGCCAATACCTTAAGAAATAAGATAGACAAGTGGGACCTCATAAAATTAACGAG
>NW_007252978.1:266516-275107 GCF_000164805.1 Carlito syrichta | reverse complement strand
CACAGTCCCTTTAAAAAGTGGGCAAAAGACATGAATACACACTTCTCAAAAGAAGATATACGGGCAGCCAACAGACACATGAAAAAGTGCTCAGCCTCACTCATCATCAGAGAAATGCACATCAAAACCACACTGAGATACCACCTAACCCCTGTAAGAATGGCCATCATTAATAAAGCAAAAAACAACAGATGCTGGCAAGGATGTGGAGAAAAAGGAACGCTTATACACTGCTAGAATGCAAACTTGTACAACCACTCTGGAAAACAGTCTAGATTTCTGAAAGAACTACAAATTGACCTTCCACATGACCCAGCAATTCCCCTATTGGGAATAGACACGGAGGAACTCAAATTATTCTATGAAAAAGATACCTGCACACGTATGTTTGTTGTAGCTCTATTCACAATAGCAAAAACTTGGAACCAACCCTGTTGCCCATTGAAGCTGGACTGGATAAAAGAAATGTGGTACATGTACACAATGGAATATTATGCAGTTATAAAGAAGGACAAATACATGGACTTTGCAGCAAATTGGATGGATTTGGAGTCTGTCATACTCAGTGATTTATCACAGAAACAAAGAACTCAGGTTCATATCTTCTCACT
The DNA here is from genome assembly GCF_000164805.1 of Carlito syrichta. Classification (NCBI taxonomy): domain Eukaryota; kingdom Metazoa; phylum Chordata; class Mammalia; order Primates; family Tarsiidae; genus Carlito; species Carlito syrichta. The sequence continues at coordinate 274,496 of NW_007252978.1, read as the reverse complement.
CATAAGGTGACTTTGAACAATTATAATGCTATAAGAAACTGGCAGTAATGGAAAACTGTCAGGGGAGGGGGGGATGGCACTGGCAGTTGAGGGAAACTGCTGCGGAGGGAGGTACATACCTCATCAACAAGGGTACCTGCATGATCAATGTTTGTATCCCTAACCCTGAATTGTACCCCACATCTTTATAATAAATAAATAAATAAACAAATAAATAAATATGTGTATATATATGAAGAAGAGAAAATTAAAAAAGGAATTCAAATCAAACTTTTATACATAGATTCACACACTTAAAAAAAAAGAGAACACTAAAAAAAGAGAAGAACAAAATAACCTAAAACCAACCAAACAAAAAAAAAAAACCTGAAAGATGAACACCGAATCATCCAGATACATTCATAAACAGAAAATAAAAAATGAAAGAAGAAAGAAAAAAGAAGAACATAAGAAGAAAAAGAAGAAAGAAAAAAAGGTGTGTGTTGTGGGGGCAGAATGCAGGTAGAACTCTCATATACACATTCATCCTCAAAGGAAAAGGAAAAAATAAATAAACAAAAATGAAAAACAAACAATCTGCCCTCTTGTTGTAGGTTCTGCAATTTTTTCTCTCAGCTGCTCACAGGAAAGTCCCTCTCCTGTGCAGCTGCGGCCTTATTTATAATCTCCCCAGGAGAAGGAGGAAGAGGTGGTCAGGTTGGGTAAGGCTTCATTCCTCCTCTCCCACTCTGATATGGTCACAAGGATCCCCTCCAGTAGGGAAGTATGCGATTGTCTCTTTGCCAGGTACAGGCAGGAGGCATCCCAGACAGGCTTATCCTGGAGGAGAGTCCTATCATGGCTGATATCTAGGCTCTGCCTGGGTTTGTCCCCAGCTGTGCGGGTCTGACATTCAGAGGATTGCAGAGGACAAGGGGGTTGGGTCAGGCCTTGACTCACCACTGATCTCTTTAGAGAGCTTCCTCTTTCTTTTCTGGTCACACCCTTTTCCCCCACGACTGAATCAGGGTAGGAGGTGGGGAGCCCAAGACTCAGCACTTACCCTGTCCCTCTGGAGTTTGTGCTTTCAGGGTATTCCCTCTAAGTCATGATCTACCCCTGAGTGTTAAGCCACCATTCACAGAGATCAGGTCTGTTGCTCTGTGATGAGCAGGCTGGCACTTTCCTGCCTCCTTCATCTTCAGTGGGGCTCTGCCGCTGGGCTCCCTTGCTGTGGTCCCTCCACAGGCCTTGCTGCCAGAGTCTGGCCAAGTAGTGCATAGTGAGGCAGAGCCTGGAACTGGCAATCACTCCTGGAAGCTTTTTCCCAGGAAGAGAATTGATTTCTTTAGTGTTATGGTTGAACAATTACTTAGGGATGACTTGTAATACTATATGAGAAGTGTTACAGGAAAGAGAGAATATTTGTGGGGCACAAGAATCTATACGTGAGGTTTTTTTTTTTTAATTAAATTTTATTTTATTATAGAGAGGTGGGGTCCAAGTAAGGATGAACTACACAAGCAGGTTGCATGCGGGTGAAGTCGGCCTCCAACTGGCCCTCACTTTCCCTGGTATGTGGGGTTTTTGCTGCTGAAAGTCTGGTCCATGGACCAGAAGTAGCATCTGGAAGATTGTTAAAAATGTACAAGCTTTGCCCCATTTGTGACCTACTGCATCAGAATCTGCATTTTCACAAGATTCCCAGGAATTCATATCACATGAAAGGTTGTGAAATATTGAACATTCTATTTAATTTACCTGAAGTGACTGGGCTAGGGAAATTTTGTTTTTAGACAGTAAGGGATTAGAATTCAATTTTGAATAAGAAAAGATATACTCTTCCTTTATAAGAGGAGAAAAAGTTAAGAATATGATGAAGTGCAGTTTGAGTATGTGCATTTATATATTTTTTTTAGTTGTGGAAAATTAAAAGAATTGGCATCTTTTTGATATTCTTGTAAGTGGAAAGGAAATCAGCTGATAAAGAGAAAGGAGAAGGATTAAGCTATCAGGAAAGAGGAAGCAAGTTGGAATTTCATTTATTTATTTCTTTGTCATTATCATCATCATCATCACACCAATAACAGCATTAATAAGAGCAAACGTATTCCGTACTTAAAATATAACAACAGAAATCAAAGTGTTTTATTGAAATTGTATCACTTTTTAAAGTTTGATTTTGTTTTTAATTGACACAATAATTGTACTTATTTGTGGATACAGTGTAATGTGTCAATACTTGTATACATTGTATAATGATCAAATCAGGGTAATTAGCATATTCACTACCTCAAATACATGTCATTTCTTAGCAGTGAGAACATTCCACATCCTCTCCACTAGGTTTTCTGAAACATACAATAAGTTATTGTTTAGCATAGTCACCTTACTCTGCAATATTAGAAACCAGAACTTATTTTTTCTAGCTATAAACTGCCTATGAGAACAGTGTCACTGGGACTTCAGTTTTATAGATATGCAAACTGAGACTAAAAAATGTTAAGAAAATTACTTAATATTACATAATGTGTAGTGGAATCATATTTTAAGAAACAGCTTTGGATTTCAAAATCCTCTAATGGTGCATTTATCATTTGCATGATGTTTAGTTTATATATGTGTCTGTTCTTTCACAGTTGGTGAGCTCATCAAGGGCCCACTTTACCTTATATCCCTGACATCTGAGTATATTGTCCCTTGAAGCAGATTTCCTATCAATATGTGTTTAATCTTAACTAATTATTTTAAGGTATCCAGAAAATATGCACATATATATCAGGGCAGAGGCTAGAGACATATGCCTTTTTTTGTTTTAATTTTTGTGCATTTAGTCAACAATTATCAATTTCTCAGATGAGTTGAAATATATTTGAGGAGAAAAAGAGAGATTATATTAGACATCGTTTATATCCTGTGATTTCAGAGACAGAATTAGTGAGAAAGTATTCTATAAGTCTGTTTTACTTTTTAAGTTGTTTCATTTTGAAGCACAGACTATGTAGAATGAGTTTTCCTTTAAAGTTAAAGAGATAGATACAGGAGAAGTTTAAACGTGGTTGTAATTATATTCTTGAAATGATCTAGCCTTCCTGCGATGAAAGGAGAGAGAGAGAGAGAGAGAGAGAGAGAGAGAGAGAGATATCCAAGTGAGGAAGTGAAATCTCATCAAATATTTGGAAAGACTCTTTCTTGCTGAAAACATTTGGATACTGACATGCATTTATGGGGGCGACAGAAAAACAGATTAAACTGTTTTATTTAATCAAAGAGAAGTGCAATGGAACTAAAGAAACCAGGTAGAGTTTCTCTAGAAGGAAGAAAAGCTAGAGAGCTGATTGCTATATGGGGGAAGCACAGTCAGGAAAAAGAAGATAGAAAGGAAGGAAGGAAGGAAAGAAGGGAGGGAAGAAAAGAGGGAGGAAAGAAAGGAGGAAAGAAAGAAAAGAACAACTTAGAGAAGGAACAAATACAATGGGAGTTTTCGAGTAAAATTCAAAAAGTGCAATGTGACCCTTCTTGTGAACCCACGTATCCTAAATACAATGACAGAAAACAAATTATACAGGTATGATTAGATGCCTTATGGAAGCCATTGAAGGAGATAAGTTTTATAAAGGAGTTGTCTGGGGCTAAAAGGAAAATTGTCTTCTGGGTTACCTTCCTGAATTCAGTTGGATTTTTTTTCCTACCAGATATTAAAAATAGAGAAAAAAATAAATTACAAACTTCACTTTAAAGTTTGGTAGTCTACATAATTTTGAATGTTTTCAGTGTTTTGTTTTGTTTTTTGAATTGGAGTCTCACTATGTCTCCCAGACTGGAGTACAGTGGCATGTTCACTTCCACAGCCACCTCGACCTGCTGAGCTCAGGCCATCCTTCCACCTCAGCCTTCCAAGTAGCTGGAACTCCAGGCACATTCCACCACGCCTGTCTAATTTTTTAAAAAAAATTTATTGTAGAGATGAGGTCTCAACGGTTGTCCAGGCTGGGACTCAGGCCATCCTCTCACCTCGGCCTCCCAAAGTGCTGGGATTTTAGGTGTGAGCCACCGCACCCTGCCTTCACTGTTTTTAAATTGGTTTCCTTCCACAATCTTTCTCACATTAATAATATTAGCTTAAAGAAATCAGCTTAAAGATAAATGTTCCCTGCATGTGTGAAGGTACCAGTTATATGAATGAGAAATATCAGGTAATAATTATTAAGAGAATCATGCACCAAAATTTTAGGCTGGACTCGGTGGCTCAGCCTGTAATACCAGCACTTTGGGAGGCCAAGGTGGGTGGTATTGCCTGAGCCCGAGGGTTCGAGACCAGCCACGGCAACTTAGCAAGACCTTTTCTCTTCAATAAATCAAAAATTAGCTGGGCATGGTAGTGCACACCTGTATTTCTGGCTACTTGGAAGGCTGAGGCTGAAGGATTGCAGAGTCCAGTAAGTCAATGCTGGAGTGGCTGTGAGCGTAACACGGCCCTCCAGCCTGGGCGATGGAGTGAGACTCCAACTCAAAAAAAGAAATAAAGAAGAATTTTAGAATTTTGATTAAAACACACAATGTTTACCTATAACTAACTACATACCTTCATTTCATATGTATGCACTTTTGTATGTATGTTCTCACAAGATATCCTCAAAAAATATTTATTTAACAAAATCTACAGTCAAAAATACATATTCATGCTAACCTCTAATCAGAAAAAATTGAAAGGAGACATTTGATAAAATATTTAATATATATGCATAAAAATTCTCATATTAATATAGCAGGTTGGGAGTTATTAACTATATTATATTAATTTCCTAGATCTGCCCTTCAAATTACCGCCAACTGGGTGGCCTAAAAGAACAGAAATTTATTTTATTAGAGTTTTGAAACTTGCATATTGGCAGGAACATGACCCCTATGCAGGCTCTAGGAAAGACCCTCCCTTGCTCCATCCTTGATCCTGGTGACTCCTGGCATTCCTTGGCACGTAGCTGCATTCTTTCAATTTTTGCCTCCGTCTGCACATAGCCTTCCTCTTCGAGTCTTTATGTCCTCTTCTTTTCTTTTGAGGGTACTAGTTAATAGATTTAGAGTCTGCCAAATTCTGTAGGATCACATCTTAACTTGATAATAAGATTAAAATCAGAGGTACTTGAGGTGAGAACTTGAATATATCTTTTTGGGAGACAATGTTCAACCCACCTCAGATGAGAAATATTTTCAACATATTGTCATATTTTATTCTCAAATTAACCCAAGGAGGTATTCATATTACCTCTATCTTTTATTTAAAAATTCTATAAACTAGAAATAAAATTTATTATGCATAACTGCTCAACAAGTAGGAGGAGGAAGCAAAATTGTGACCCAAACTACTTCACTCCAAAGCTCAAAAATTTAACCATGCAGAATAGTTATGTAATATTCTAGCTAGGTGTTATAAACCAACATATACAATTATTTCTTCAGATTTCAAAGTTTGATTTATTCTTATTATATGTGTCATTTCCTAAATATCAATGCATTCATTGTTTCTATATTTATTTCACTTACACAATGCCTAGATTATAGAAAATACTGTCAATAGCATTTTTTCTTTTTTTTCATTATTTACTTCATTTTCAGTATTTATTAACTAGTCAAAACCAGGCACTTATCTAAGCCCTGAATATGCAGCACTAAAATATATAGACAAAAAATTCTGTTCTCATAAGCATCTAGTCTAGCGATGGGTTTATATTTTAGTGTAGGCTTCACCATTGTATGAGGAATATTATGTATGTATGCATGTGTGTATATATGCATGTACATAAGGATAAAGTCTATTATTCTATATAATACTATTATTATAGTATGCAGTTCAGTTTTAAACAATTAAAAATAGTATTGTAAGAAAGTATTAAAGGAAGAATTTCAAATCAGTTCCTCAAAATAGAAATAATGATTGAAATTTTGACCATTTTCTACAATTTGTAGTTTTAGAATTGCTTAAGAAAGAAAAATAGAACTGTTTATGTAAAGATGTTGATAAACTGATTTGAAAGTATCAGAAAATTTTCTGAAATGTACTCAGACTCTTTCTGTCAGAAGCGCTTGGTGTCTTACTGCGGTGCCTTAGCTAATTCTGCCGTAGTATTTCACTGTCAGTGGTACCCGTTGTTCAGTAATTGACTAGTACTGAAGAGCAGTATGACCTTTGAAAATGTCAACTTCTGATCAAGATCCAATGTAAAAGTCTTTAGGAGACAACAGATCTCTGTAGAGTATGTAACTGCTCCTGTAGCTATCATTCTTTTACTCTTAATGCCAAATTAGTATCAACTTTCAGTTGACAAATAAGGGTGATAACTATTGTTTTTCATTAAAATAGTGTTCTGAATTAAAAAGCTGTATAATCAGAAAAACAAAACTTATAATAAAATGAGGTATTTAAAAGACATGTTCTAGCACATTTTTTCATAGATTTTTATACATTTGAATACTAAAAATAAAAATTCTATGTGAAAATAAGTCAGAATAATTTATTTTTGTTTTTTATGTTATAACTTAGAATAAAAAAACCGTCCCGAGATTTAAAAAAAAAATTTCCATAGCAAGGTTTTGATCAGTGTATGGCAGCATCATTGTGTGAATAAAAAGTTATATTGTAATGGTAAAATCACTCCCAATGTTTTAATACTTTGTAGAATGCATTTGAATGTACATGGCATCCAGAATAAGATTAAATACTTCTAGTAGGTAGGTGAAGTGAATAAGACATAGTCAATTAAATAAAACACAATTCAGTATGCTTAATTATATTTAATATTTGAACTAATAATATTAGTTGATGGACACTGAAAATTATACAATAATACAATACAAGAATAACATGACACTGTATGTATCTCAAATATTTTATTAGATTTTTGTCTTGCCAGATAGGTTATATTTTGTGTACTATAGAAGTCAAGTGAACTTTAATAGGGGACCTATTTTAGAGATCTTGATTTGTTTTCTTTCTCCTTTTTATTGATTTCTATACAAAAAATTTATTCTCAACTTTCTTTGGCATGAGAAGATGAGCTTCTCAAGGTGTATTTTTAATCCATTACTTCATGTTAATTGTAATTGACACTGATCTATATTACTTGTGTCTCAAAAACTCTTATAGCTGACTTTACAGAGCAAGTAAGTCTACTAATTATACATTACCTAGCAGTATAATAATTTTTATAGTTATTTAATGTCTAATTTTATTTCTTATTTAACTTAGTATTTTTCTTTATTCTTGAAAGTGCTATAAATAATATATACATTAAGAACAACACAAAGAAATGGTAAAATAAAAATGAATAAACAATATAAGAATAAGAGGATGCCAGGCTTGGTGGTTCAGCTCATAATCCCAGCACTTTGGGAGGCCAAGGAGAGTGGATTACTTGAGCCCGTGGGTTTGAGACCCGCCTGGGCAACTTGGCAAGACCTCATCTCTACAATAAATCAAAAGTTAGTTAGGCGTGGTAGCACATGCCTAGAGTTCCACCTACTTGAAAGACTGAGGCAGAAGGATCGCAGGAGCCCGGCAGGTTGAGGCTGTGGTGGCCAGGAGCGTGCCACTGAACTCCAGTCTGGGCAACAGAGTGATTCTCCAACCCAAAAAAAAAAAAAAAGAATTAAGAGAAAAATCTCCTAGCAATGTTTCTTATCAGAAACATATTGCATATTGTGTTACCTATATCTTCTACATTGGTATAGTACATCCTTTTTTTTTAATCGATATTTTTTATTTTGATATTGTAGAGTACAGTTAAGGGTTAGGTATGCAAATATGCTTCATTCAGGCCCCCTTGTTGATAAAAGGTGTCTCCCCATCTCCAGACAGATGTTTACTACCATTAGTCCCATCCCTCCCCATAGTTTCCCAACACTGTCAGTCATTTTCTTATAGTAGTGCATTGGATGATCATGGTCAACTATATGAGTGAGAATATGTGGTACTCAGATCTTTGTTTCTGCTGAGAGGTCACT
>NW_007252978.1:242838-266496 GCF_000164805.1 Carlito syrichta | reverse complement strand
GTGTAGAAGTGTTCCCTTTTCACCACCCCCTCTCCAGAAGCTGTTATTTTTTGAGTTGTTGATAATTGCCATTCTAACTTGAATTAGGTGATATCTCAGTGTGGTTTTGATTTGCATCTCCCTGATGATTAATGAGGTTGAGCATTTCTTCATGTTTCTGTTGGCTGCTCAGATGTCTTCCTTTGTGAAATGTCTGTTCATATCTTTTTCCCACTTTATAATGGGGTTGTTTGTTTTTTTCTTTTCAGCACGTTTGAGCTCCTTGTAGATCCAGGATGTTAAGCCTTTGTCAGACATCAAGTTGGCAAATACTTTTTCCCAGTCTGTAGGCTGTTTCCCTGCTGTCTTGATTGTTTCTTTGGCTTTGCAGAAGCTTGTCAGTTTAATGGGGTCCCACCTGTTACCTTATCACTTATGGCCTGTGGGTTTCGGGTTTTGTTCAGGAATTGGATGCCAGTTCCAATTTCCATGAGGGTATGTCCTTCATTTTCCAAGGTTCTTATGGTTTGAGGTTTTACATTTAGGTCTCTGATCTATTTAGAGTTAATTTTTGTGTATGGGGATAGATAGGGGTCCTGTTTCAATCTTCTGCATGTGGTCAGCCGGTTTTCCCAGCACCATTTACTGTACAGGCTCTCCTCTACCCAGTGGTAGGTGGTGGAGGCTTTGTCGAAGATGAGTTGGTTGAGAAATTGAGGTCTTACCTCTGGAATCTCAATTCTATTCCATTGGTCTATATGCCTGTTCCTATACCAATACCAAGCTGTTTTGATGATTGTAGCTTTATAGTAAAGTTTGAAGTCTGGTAATGTGATACCACCTGCTTTGTTTTTTTTTTTTTTTTTTTGCTGAGGATTGTTCTGGCTATTCTTGGTCATTTGTGTTTCCATATGAATTCCTGTGTTGTTTTTTCTAGGTCTGAGAAGAATGTTGCTGGTAATTTGATAGGTATTGCATTGAATCTGTAGATTGCCTTAGGTAAGATGGACATCTTCACAATGTTGATTCTTCCAATTCATGAGCATGGGATATTTTTCCACTTGTTTGTGTCATCTTTGATTTCTTTGAGCAGAGTTTTGTAGTTTTCATTGTAAAGGTCTTTCACGTCTCTGGTTAGGAAGATGCCAAGGTATTTCATTTTTTTTGTGACGATTTTGAATGGAATTGTGTTTCTTATTTGGGTTTCTGTTTGTTTATTATTTGTGTAAAGAAATACGATTGTCTTTTGCACATTTATTTTATATCCCGACACTTTGCTGAAGGCTTTTATCAGTGTAAGGAGGTTTTTGACAGATTCTCTTGGGTTTTCAAGTTATAAGATCATGTCATCTGCAAAGAGAGATAATTTGACTTCCTCTTTTCCTATTTGGATACCCTTGATTGCCTTCTCTTCTCTGATTGCTCTAGACAGGACTTCCAAAACTATGTTGAACAGGAGGGGTGAGAGTGGGCATCCTTGCCTTGTTCCAGTTTTCAGGGAAAATGGTTCTAATTTTTGTCCATTTAAGAGTATGCTGGCTGTGAGTTTCTCATAGATTTTTACTACTTTGAGGTATGTTCCCTGTATGCCTAGATGTTCGAGGGTTTTTATCAAGAAGTGGTGCTGGATTTTATCAAAAGTTTTTTCTGCATCTAATGATATAATCATGTGGTTTTTGTTTTGACATCTGTTGATGTATTTAATTACATTTATTATTTTATGAATGTTGAACCAGTCTTGTGTCCCAGAGATGAGGCCTTCTTGGTCATAATAGATGATTTTTGAGATGTGTTGCTGAATCCGGTTTGCTAGGATCTTGTTGAGAATTTTAGTGTCTATGTTCATCAAAGATATTGGCCTGTAGTTCTCTTTTTTTGTTGGATCTTTACCTGGCTTGGGTATCAATGTGATGTTAGTTTCATAAAATGATTTGGGGAGGGTTCCATCTTTCTCAATTGCCAGAAATAGCTTCAGTACAATTGGAATCAGTTCCTCCTTAAATGTCTTGTAGAATTCTGTTGGAAAGCCATCTGGTCTGGGGCTTTTTTTTGTAGGCAGTTTTCTTATTATATAGTCAATTTCCTTGATTGTTATTGGTTTATTTAGCGTCTAAATTTCTTCTTGTTTCAACCTAGGCAGGTTGTGTGATGACAGAAAGTCCGCCATTTCCTTGAGGTTTTCAAGTTTGTTTCCATACAAGTGTACATAGTAGTCTCTGATGATCTTTTGTATTTCTTCAGGGTCAGATGTGATTTCATCTTTTGTGTTTCTGATTGTGCTTATTTGGGTTATTTCTTTCTCTTTCTTGGTCAGTCTAGCTAGGGGACCATCGATCTTGTTTATCCTTTCAAAGAACCAGCTTTTTGTTTCATTGATTTTTTTATATTGTCTTTTTGTCTTCTATGTCCTGGATTTGGGCTTTTATTTTAGTGATCTGGATTCTTCTGCTGAAATTAGGGTTTTTGTGATCTTGCTTTTCCAGCTTCCTTAGGTGACTTGTTATGCTATTAATTTGTGCTCCTTCCATTTTCTTCATGTGTGTTTGTAGGGATATAAATTCCCCTCTTACTTCAGCTTTTAAGGTGTCCCAGAGATTTTGGTAAGATGTTTCTTCATTTTCATTTGTTTCCAGGTATCTTTTGATCTCTGTTTTGATTTCATCATTGATCTAGGAGTTGTTTAGCATCATACTGTTTAGCGACCATGTCTTTGTGGGTTTTGGGGGGACCTTGTTGGTGTTAATGTTTATTTTTATTCCACTCTGGTCTGAGAAGGTGCATGGTAGAATTTCGGTCTTTTTAAATTTGCTTATGCTTGATTTATGGCCGATAATGTGGTTGATCTTGAAATACGTCCTGTGCAGTGATGAGTAGAATGTGTAATCTCTGGTCTTTGGATGAAGTGTTCTGTAGGTATCAATTAAGTCCATTTGGTCCAGAATCACATTGAGGTTCCGGCTCTCATTGCTGATTTTTTGTCCCAATGATCTGTTGAGGGTTGTGAGTGGGGTATTAAAGTTCCTAGTTATGATGGTGTTAGAGTCAATATCTTTCTTTAGTTTTCCTAGGAGTTGCTTTATAAAAGTTGGTGTACCTATGTTTACATATATGTTTAGGATAGATATTTCTTGTTGATGGAGTGAACCTTTTATCATTATGTAGTGGCCCTCTGTATCTTTTTAAATTTTTGATAGCTTAAAAGGTATTTTGTCTGAAATTAGGATCGCGACTCCTCCTTTCTTTTGTGTTCCATTCACCTGGAAATTTGTTTCCCATCTTCTTACTTTGAGTCTGTGCATGTCCTTTCTAGTGAGATGGGTTTCTTGAAGGCAGTATATTGTTGCCTGGTTATATTTTATCCATTTTGCCATTCTATGTCTTTTCAGTGGTGCATTTAGTCCATTCACATTAAGGCTAATTGTTGAAATGTTAGAGTTTATCCCTATCATAGAGTTATTTTAGAGTTGTTCTTCCACTTGGTTTATTGTCTTTCTTTTGTTTTTGGGGTTGGTTCATGTGTATTTTATTCTTTTTCCTGTACTCTTGTGAAGAACGTTGCTCTTTTTTTCCCCTTTTCTTCTGTGCTTAGTACTTTCTTAAGTGTTTCATGTAGAGGTGTTTGGTGGTAGTGTAAGTTCTTAGGAATTGAATATCTGGGAAAGATTTTAATTCTCCCTCGCTGATGAAGCTTAATCTGGCAGGGTAGGTTATTCTTGGTTGAAAGTGTATATCTTTTAGGACTTTGAAGATAGGGCTCCAAGCTCTCCTAGACTGCAGGGTTTCTGTAGATAAATCTGCTGCTATTCTAATTGGTTTTCCATGGTAGGTGATCTGACCTTTTTCTCTTGCTGCCTTTAGGATTTTTTCTTTTATGCCTGCTTTGTTTAGGCAAATTATTATGTGTCTAGGAGTTGATTTTCTCATTTGTTGTCTTGCAGGGGTTCTCTGGATCTCTTGTGTTTGAGTTTTTGCATCGTTGATTAGATAAGGAAAGTTTTCTTGAATGATCTCTTGGAAGGTTTGTTCCAATGTGGTCTCTGTCTCTCTTTCTGCCTCAGGCAGACCAATTACTCTTAGGTTAGGCCTCTTGAGGTAATCGCTCATGTCTTGAAGGTTTTTTTTCTGTCTTTTTGAGCTTGTTTTCTGTGTTTTTGAGAGTTTGGGTTATTTCTATATTTTGAATCAAGCTCTGAGATTCTTTGTTCTACTTGGGTAATTCTGCTTTCCATGCTTATCATTCACAGTATTCTTTATTACTGTTATCTCAGATATCAGCTCCTTTCTAGTTTCTTCTTGAGTCTCCTCAATTCTTTTTAATCTCTCCATTAATGTCTTGACGTCTAGGTTTGTATTTTGAAACCAGTCATTCTGGGGGCTCTTCGTTGTTTGCATTCCAAAGTCAGTTTCTCAATGTCTGCCCTCCCAGGAGTCTGGGAGAGACCCATATTCTTCTTTTGGTTTTTCTTCATTTGTGTAGATTTTTCTCTCTCGTCCCTTAGTGGATAAAGTTCCTGAGTTCTAATCTCCAGCCTCTCCCCTCCGTTTCTGTTGCAGGCAGTTAGCTTGTTGCCTGGGAGATCTGTGACACTGGTCTCTATTCAGCATAGGGGAGGGGTTTTGTCTCCTATTAATGACATCACTGTGGGAACCGAAGTGGAGGCTCTGATAGGTGAGCGGGGCGATGCGATTTAAATATGCCTTGAAAATGGTGGAGGTGGTAGCTTTACTTTCACTTTTAGGGATGCTTCTGTGGGTCTCTAGGTGGGACCAGCTGCACAGCTGGGTGCTGGATCCGGGGTGCCACCAGCAGGCTAGGGTGGAGGAAAGGGTCGGGCGTTCCCTCCTCTGGAGCTAGAAGCCTGCAATTGGCACCTTACACCAGCTTGGAGTTCTGCCCCCTTCCACAGGCTTATGGTTGCACATGCTGAGTACCTCAGCCAAGGTGGACCCGGGGTTTCAGATCTCCAAAGCTGCAGAGGGCTGGTGGTGGCTCTGGGTCCCTCCCAGTGCACTTTAGCCAGAAATGGGACCAGTATCTCTAAGGGGTGGGTGCTCAGAGCTTCCCTGCGTGACCGGCAGCTTTGTGCTGGGTGCTGGTCATGACGATGTAGCCAGGGATGGAGCTGGGATCCGGGATCCGGGATTCCCCAGCCACCAGAATTACATATATAGTGGAGCAGCCGCGGTCCGGCTGCAATGTCTGGCCCTGCATGGGACCAAAAGTCCCCAAGCCTCATACCAGTGCAGCTGGAGGTGGGCGGGGGGGTGCAGAAAGAAAAGTAATAGTCTTTTTGGGAAACTCATGTTCGGAGAATCTCAGGGATCCACCTATGCCATTGCCATCTTCCTCCAAGTCCCCCAGTATAGTACATCTTAATCACATTTTTGAGGTCACAAAATTACATTAAAAATAGGATGCTAAATATTGTAGAAACATTTTATAAAGATTACTTTTTTCAAGTATAAGTTATTTAACATAAAGAATAGATGTTCTACATAATGTACTTTGAAAACATTGGTCTAAGTTGAGGAAAAACCAAATAGAAAAAAATCATTTTAGGTGTAGAGGGGTAGAAGTAGACTAGGAAGCAAGATTAGATCTGTAATGGATTATTTTTTATACTGAGAATTCTCTTACTAGAGTAAAAAAAATATTTTTTACAATTTATTCAGTCTATTTATCAAATAGATATTGAGTGTCTAAGTCAAGATGTGTTAGATACCAGTACCTATGAGAATGTGACCAGTGAAGTGGCAATTTATAAAAATATTTTCATGTACATTATTATTATATAAAAATTATTAATAATAATTTTTGTTTAAAATGTCATAGAGTAGCATTTTGTGAAACACTTACTTTTTTAAAAGTTATATTATTAGGTGATATTTTAAGTGTACTTTATTCTTTTCTAAAATATTGTCTATATGATATAAAATTTTAACACAAATTTCTGTGTATTTTATGTCAGAATTAAGATATCATTAGTTCCATGGAACATGACTAAATTGGTCAGTCTCACTCTCAGGTTAAGTTCAGTCTTTCAAAAGATGTGATACACTTTGCATAAATTGGTGAATGCATCTTTAGAATTCAGCTACCTCTCTGAACATTCCAGTATTAATGAAGTCAAATGCTGTCAATGATACTTAGTGGAAAGATCTACAAAGGAATCCATGTATTACTTTGTGTAAGTCTTCATGTAAAACTTGCATCAAATATTTACGGCAATATGTAGAAATGAGTAGAGGGGTAGTGAAATAAGCCAATTTCTAAAAGAATCTGCAAATTCTATTTTCTCTGACAATATTTTCCAGATGTAAGTAAATACAGATTATTTCATAGAGCTTTTATTTGTATGAGGCACCTTCCTAGACTTTAATGCATACTCTGATGTTCAACCTTGTTGAAAGGATACTGAATTACATAAATCAGCTGAGAGCCCACTGAGGAATGCCATGTTCCACTTTTGTTAAACTTTTGGCAGATAAAAGCCAATTTATTTTTAGTTCTGATGAAGGAAAAACCAATGGATAATCGAGTCTTGGAAGATATTATCTCTCAGAAGTTTTAACTTCACCTAAATTACTACATTTTAATATAATAGTGAATTTGCTTTTATTTTTCCAACAAATCTGTATGCAACCAAATTTTCTACAAAAATTGAAGGTTTTAAAAAATAATCTAAAATTATAATCTAATATACTGTATTATATAGCTATTCAAGAAAAGTATATAATAGACACATGATGCAATATGTTGAAATAAATTTTGCTTACACTTTTTTGTCTTATGTTTGTGATGTCCTTCACATTAAAATGGGAAATTATTTTTATAACTTTACTGTTTAATAGAATCTTAAAGAACAGAAAACATTTCTCTAAAGTACCTGCCAAATTTCAGAAATATGAGTTTAAAACTTAATGCTAACTTTTGTATTAAAACTCTTTCCCATCAGGAAAAAAAAATTCTAAATTTTAAGTAGTACTTAAAAACAGGAACACAAAAATTTTACGTGAGCATTAGCATCATTTAACACAGATTTTGCACATTTCCATTTTTTTTAGCTTGATTGTTGGCTTATACTTTATTTTCCTCCAAAATATGAAGATGAATCAGCTTATTCAAATAAACAAATTATAGAATTCTAAAATAGTGATCTTCCTTTAAATCTGATATATTTTCTAATTTATTTAAGTTAGTTAAACCATTATACCATTAAATTTGAAATCATTTTATTTCCGGTTAAATATGTATCCATATTTGACCTTCTTTACAACTGATAATATCTAAAAGTATGTTACAATTTCATCCTGACACCTAATATTTACTTAGTGTTACTGAATCCTGTTATTTCACTGTTTAACTAAACAATAAATTTTGGTTAGACAACATGAGCTCAACTGCCATAGTCTAAGAAGTGAGAAACTTCATTTATTTAAGCTCACAACATTTTTAAGAGCATGGCTTAAAAAGTTGGATTTGTATTGTACTTTGTTGACTCTACAATATTATTTTTAAAATATGGCTTGCATGCTATTTTTTATATGTAAGCATAATTGAAACAACAATATTAACTAATAAAGTAGGCATAGATATTTTGAATAAATATTAAATTAATCACAATTAATTTGTACTTAAATTTGAAATAGCTGGATACCAAAATTTAAACAACAATTTTGAGAAATATGCATATATTTTATTTTTTTTTTTTTTTTTTTTTTTTTTTTTTTGAGTTGGAGTCTCACTCTGTCGCCCAGACTGGAGTGCAGTGGCCGCTCCCGGCCACCGCAGCCTCGACCTGCTGGGCTCCGGCGATCCTTCCACCTCAGCCTTCCAAGTAGCCGGAATTACAGGCATGTGCTACCATGCCCGGCTAATTTTTTTATTTATTGTAGAGATGAGGTCTCGCTGCCCAGGCGGGTCTCGAACCCACGGGCTCAGGCAATCCACTCACCTCAGCCTCCCAAAGGCGCGGGATTACAGGCTGAGCCACCGAGCCCGGCGTTTATTTTATTTTAAATTTATGAATTTGAATAATGATAGTAGCCTTTAAGATAGAGCCCAAATTTGCTTTTCTAAGTTCAAGATCAATTCTTAAGATTAAAATATCTTGGTATTCTTCTCAAGATCATCAAAACAGAAGGAAGCGTATTAGTTGTTATATTTGTCCTTAAAAATTATTTTTCTTTGTATACAGTAGAGATATAATCAGTTACCACTGAGTTTCCAGAAAAATTATCAAGGAAAATTCTTCAACAATTTTGTATGAATACCTTGTAAGCCTTGATTTATAAATAGTTATGCATGAAAAAAATGAACCAATTAACCCATAAAACCTCCTGAGGAAAGAGGATAGATATTTGTTTAATGGAAATTAGCAATTTTTTTCCTAGAAATTTGAATCAGCCCCTCTTTGACTCAGATTGATGCTAGCTGTTGTTAATCTCATTTTCCAGAGGCTTCCAATACCACTATAAAGAGTTTTCCAATCTTTCTTTGTAAAGCAGCATTTGCAGGATTAAGCTACAGCAGAAAATGAAGTAGAAGGTTCAAGCTGAGAGCTAGAGCATGGCACAAATGGAGAGAAACTATTCCAAAATAACTGTGAAATGATTGTTATTTATTGTTTATTATACTCTAGGGACTCTTCTAGCCACTCTACATATGTTAACTCAATCCTTCCAACCAGCCAAAAAAGGAGTGCCATTCATTCTTTATCTATTTTTTTTTATTTAAAATTGAGTAATATTAAAAGTCATATTTTATTGAGGTGCATTTTTTGACAAATTTAAAAGTTTCTGAAGGAATATTTAAATATCTTATAAGAATGATATCTTAGATTGATAGAGGAGTAAGTTATCTAAAATTACACAAATAATACTTAAAATTTGGATTCAGCTCCAAACATTCTGCTTTTGTTCTTTTATCTACATTAAGTAAAGACACATAATGCCAGTGGGTAAAAAGCAATGGAAGAAACGGCTTTGCACTAAACATATCCACTGAAGAACACTTAAAGTTTAAATTTCAGACAATTACTCACTAAAATAAATTGAACTATATTAGGTAGGCAATAAAGGCTCTGATTCTGGGTAAAAAGCCACTCAAATGCACACTGACCTGGAAAAAGGACCTGTCATAAAAGGATGAAACCAAAAAGGAAATGGTTATCAGAACAAAGAAAATGACCTTATTCATTTTTAAATCTATCACTCAGTTTTGAGAGAACTATTCAAGCTAATATTAGAAACACACTCAATTGAATTTGTAATATGCTACATATGCAAATGTGTTTAATTTTAAAAGAGAATTAAATATATTTAAAAATCTGTATTGTAGTATATGATTTCTCAATATTTTCTTGTTAATTGTATGCATTTTAATGAAGGTACATTTAGCTACTTTAACAAAAATGCTTTGGTATGGAAAGATCCATAACTACAAATTACAGCTATGAATCTGATATCAAAGAAAAGTTGATATTGGCAATATTACTATATATCAATAGATATCAGTAGATATTGGTAATATAATCAACAAAGTAGATAGTAGCAATATTTGCAGAAAACTGTGCTAACCAGTTTTTCTATTGGTGTAGTTCACACTATACTTATGTATCTTCTTTCTTTATATCCAACATTCTTTCACTCTATCTTAATATTATTTTCTCATGTTCATAGCATTACCAATCTAGTTAATTGTTGATTCCAGTTTCCACTTTCTTTCTTTTAATCTGACTGGTTTCAAACTTAATTGTCTGACCTTCATAATTTCTATGACTACTGTTTTTCCTTTCTCTGTATTCCAAGACATTGATCATTTATACAATGATGCATGCTGTATCTCCACTCACGCTATTGTTTAAGAATTCTTCAATTGACACCAGATCCTAAAAATACCTTAAATTTGTGAAATATATTACCTATTTTAAGCATGCTTATTTGGCATATGGTTATATGCAAAATGTGATGGACAGTTGCACAACACTGAGTCAGACTATCACAGCTTGTACAAAAAAATCATTTTTTTGGTACACTTGTCAAAATGTCATAATTCTTCCAACATTTATTAATGGTGACTTTAAGAGAGTTATTAGACTCTTTTTGTCTTATCAAGAGGACAGTTATAATTTTTACTTTATATGTTCATTGAGAGAATGAACTAAGTATACATAGGAAAATATAATATTGCCTGGTTAACAATAGTTATGTAATTTTGTTATATTATTATTATATTGCTATTACAGTTATTACTAATGGAAATTAATAAAATTAATAAGACAATAAAATATCCTCTTGTCAATTTATAAGAATACCTCCACACAAGATTGGCAATCATAAAATATTTGATGAAGCTAAGATACTAGGGTGATCTTAAAAAATAATTTAAAATAATATAGAGTAAATATCTTAAATAAAGCTGTGGTATTCTTGTTCATACATATTTAAAACAATAATGTTTTTACATTCATTTAAAATTTACGATTGCAATCACCAAATGAACATTAAGCATTGCTTAGTGTTTCTGTTATTTAATATATTCTGAAATTATTATTTAGTCTCTACATTTTTCCTCAATTCCCACACTCTCTCTCTTCTCTCTTCCTTCTTCACATATAGAGGATGGCCTTCCCTAATACTTTTATAAAGAAAATATAATCTATTTGAATGTACTTATTTCATCTTCCCAATATGCATATGAAATTCTACTTGTAGCCATTGTTCTTCAATCCTTTTACACCAAAAGACATTTTATTTCTCTTGCTTACTATCAGTCTCTTCTCATAGTCTGAAACTGTGACTATCTACCATCCTATGGGCATTTTTTGCTACATCATTGGTTTACCTTGTTATAAGATCTTTTTCTACAATTCAAACAGATTCTAATATCGCAAATTTTAAAACACATATCCTAACCTTTTTTATATCAAAATGGCTTAAATATCTGAATCGTTTAATGATGCTCCACAAAATTGCATCACTAAAAAATAACACTGAATTGACCAGCCCAAATTGTATTAAACACATGTCCAGCATCCCTTGTCTCACTAGAGTGCAACCCATTGTCTGTCCCTCCCCCTTCAAATGGCACAAAATACTTTATTTCTTCATATAATCAACTTGTATCAATCAGTATTACCTTTTCACCATCCCACAGAATCTGCACTTTTCAAGAGCAACAACTTATTTGTCAATTCCATTTTCCATTCTCATCTTATTCAATTTGCCCCCATTCTTACAATACACATATTTCTGCTTCTACAACAGTCTCCCATGCTGATTCTTCTTTACAAGATATTTTACATTATTGCTAATTGTCTTTCACTTCTTTCAAAAGTCAGCTTCTAGAATAGCTCATGGCTCAATCCTAGGAAAATTTCCTTTTGTACGCTCTCTTTGGTGATCTCATCCCATCCAACAACTACCTTAAATTTGCTTTTGTATTTTACCATTTTCCTTCGAGTTGCAGATTATTCAAAACTCTATGATGACTTTTTAACATTTCAGTAGAATGTTCACAAATATCTCAATGAAATACACTTTGGATAGAATTATTCTTTCTTTTCAAAAATGTTTATTTTAAAGATGTGGGGTACAATTCAGGGTTAGGTATACAAATGGTTATTGTACAGGTGATATTTTAGCTTCCCTTCTGTCCCCTCATCACTTGGTTTGAGATCAGGTACCCTTATTGATAGAAGTGTGCTCCTCCTGCTCCCTCCCTGGCAGTTTCCCACTACTGCCAATCCCTTTCTTATAGTATTATGATAACTGTTCAGAGTCCACTTATGAGTGAGAACATATGGTACTCAGTTCTTTGTTTCTGTGATAGATCACTGAGTATTACAGACACTAAATCATACAAGTTGCTGTGAAGTTCATAATTTTTCCTTCATTATGGCTGTGCAATATTACATTGTGTGTATGTACCACATTTTTAAATCTAGTTTACTTTCAATGGGCAGCACAGTTGGTTCCATGACTTTGCTATTGTGAATAATGCTGCAATAAGTAGGCGTGTGCAGGTATCTTTTGTGTAGAATGATTTGAGTTCCTCCAGGTATATTTCCAGAAGGGGGATTTGTTGGTCACATGTGAGACTGATTTTTAGATTTTTTAGGAATCACCACACTGTTTTCCACAGTGGTTATACTAATTTACACTTCCACCAACAGTGTACAAGTGTTCTCTTTTCCCTGCATCCTCTCCAGCATCTGTTGTTTTTTGAGTTATCAATAGCCATCTTTACTGGAGTTAGATGGTATCTCAGTGTAGTTTTAATGTGCATTTCTTTGATGATTACTGAGGCTGAGCATTTTTTCATGTAGCTGTTGGCTGCTTTTATGTCTTCTTTGAGAAGTATCTATTCATATCTTTGGGCCACTTTTTAATAGGGCTGCTCATTTTTTTTGGCATGTTTGAGTTCCTTGTAGATTCTAGATGTTAGGCCTTTGTCAGATATACAGTTGGCAAATATTTTTTTCCTAGTCTGTGATCTGTCTCCTTGCTTTCTTGATGGTTTCTTTTGCTTTGCATAAGCTTTTCAGTTTGATGAGGTTACATTTGCCTACCTTATACCTTTTGGCATGGGCACCTGAGATTTTGATCAAAAACTAGTTGCCAGTTCCAATTTCCATAAGGGTGTCTCCTACATTTTCTAAGGTTCTTATAGTTTGAGGCTTTACATTTATATCTTTGATCAATTTAGAGTTGATACTTTTGTATGGTGATAGGTAGGGGGTCTTATTTTAATCATCTGCATATGGTCAACTGGTTTCCCCAGCACCATTTACTGAATAGGTTCTCCTCTCCCCAGTGGTGGTTAGTGGAGGCACTGTCAAAGATGAGTTGGTTGAGAAATTGAGGTTTTGCTTCAGTTATGTCTGTCCTATTCCATTGGTCTATATGCCTTTTTTTGTACCAATATCTGACTGTTTTGATAACTGTAGCCTTATAATAAAGTTAAAAGTCTGGAAGTGTGATACCTCCCACTTTGCTTCTTTTGTCAAGGATTGTTTCAGCTACTTGTGGTTGTTTATAATTCTATGTATTGTTGTTTCCAGGTCTGAGAAGAATGATGCTGGTAATTCTTTTCCCTCAAAATTTATTCATACATCTTTTGTTTTCAATTTTATAATTAGGCAATATCTTCTAGCAACTAAATAAAAAAACAAGAAAAGAGAAGGCATTTTTCATATCCCCTCTTGTTCCTTTGTGTCAGTGCAGTATCTGTGTAGATCTGATCTTTGTTTCCATCACCACAAGTTCTATCTGACTTTAATTGTTAGAAGGCACGTATAACTTTTATCTAGATATCATAATAAAAATTCTCTCCTTACTCTTTTCCACTCTCCTTTAAAAACATTTTCAAAGTTATTTTTGTATATATACATATGCACACATGTATACATAAACATATATACATACTTATAAGTGTCTGTTTAACATAACTATTATTTTTCTAAATAAAGACTGAATGCAAAAGATACTAAAAGTTTTTAGTATTATGTATCATACGTACTACATACTTAAGATGTATATTTATACAAAGTAGATTTTATTTTATTCTTGAGGCAAATAAACTCATTTTGTCACTTTCCTCCTCTTTAAAATATAGATAAAAGCACTTTCTTCTAAGGATTATTATGAGGGTTCAATGAGATGATCTATGTAAAAGGTTTAGTAAAATGTCCATTAAAAGTTATCTATAGAGCTGGGCTCGGTGGCTCAGCCTATAATCCCGGGCCTTTGGGAGGCTGAGGTGAGTGGATTGCCTGAGCCCGCGGGTTCGAGACCCGCCTGGGCAGGCGAGACTTCATCTCTACTATAAAATCAAAAAATTAGCCAGGCATGGTAGCATGCAACTGTAGTTCCGGCTACTTGTAAGGCTGAGGCGGAGGTTTCGCCGGAGCCCAGCAGGTCGAGGCTGTGGTGGCCAGGAGCGGCCACTGCACTCCAGTATGGGCGACAGGGTGAGACTCCAACTCAAAAAAAAAAAAGTTATCTATAGATATTTATTTTAATTACTCTTTTCACTTGAGATATGAAAAATCTGAATGTGCTAATATTTTATATAAAATATCATTACTCTTCATATTATGATGGTGGCTTTAAATATTTTAATAGAAAATTATAAAAACCTTTTACATTTAGATTAGTCTGTAAAATTATTTAATATTCTCAACAGTCAAATTTAATTGTAATTGTAGCTTAGAAATAATCATTAGCAAATGAAAAATGGCAATAAATGATCCACAGACTATCAACTACCTTGGTGATCTTGTGTTTCTTTATTTTTTCCCTTGTCTTTGGTGGTTTATTGTTAAAAAATAATATGACAATGATTAACCAAAAAAGAACAATGTGGAAACCTATAACTGTGAACTGAAGATCAATTAAGCAGAATCTTTTAAGTCACACTTTGAAGTTTCTTGGACAGAAAAACAGGATGAAAAATTAGTTATCAGATGGATCTCTGAAAAAGCACTGGAAAAATTATAGCATTGTGGTAGTGTTAAGGTATAAAATAGATATTCTCGTGTTAAGACTGCTCCTAAGATAGAGTCATCATATGAAACTTATGTTTTTGTAAACTATTGTGCTGCAATTATTATTTGGAATATGTTGATGTATTGTTTGATGAATATGTACACCACATCAAATTAAACATTCAAATAAATATATTGAGAATTTTTTCCTTAGAACATACTAGAAAACATCTTTATAGTGCAATTAATTTCTCCCTTGAAAAATTGTGTATAAAAACATACATAATAATTTTTTGTATGGAACTATTTATTGAAATATATGCCAGATTTATTCTAAATAAGAATAATAACTGAGTAATTATTAACTACCTATTTAAATATAAAGACAAATAAAGAGAATCAAGCTTTTTTGGTTTGCTTATGCAGATTTGGGGATAAAATAAACTATTTAAAATGCCACAGATTATTAATTCTTGTGTTTTATTATTATTATTATTGATGTGGTTTATTTTATAAAAGTACAACCTGTAAGTAGTAGAGTATTTATAATGTTTAAATATAAGTTCCATTGTTTTGCTAGCAAAAGCATATTTTAAGAAGTTAAGCTTATAGATGAGATATGTGGTTTTCTTTCAAAAATAGACAATAGTTTCAGAATGTTCTGATCATTTTTGTAATGACAACTTATTTTAAATATAATAATTTGTTGCTATTTCCTTATTATCCAATGACTAAAATGACTGCTTTGTGTTTTTATAAATTTTCATTTGAAATAATTGCAGATTGATAGTAAAACTAGAGGATACAAAAAACAGCTTTGTACTTTCCTTAATGACAGTATTTGCCTAAACTAAAGAAATAAATTTAGTCCAATATCATTTACTAAATATGAACATTATTTTGATTTTCAACAGTTTTTATACTAATGTCCTTTTTCTCTTCCAGAATTCAATCTAAAATAGCACCTTGCACTTAGTCATACACATTTATATTTATACTTGTTTATATTTATGTCATCTATATCTATTATCTTTACCTATATTTATTTACATATATAAACAAAGGTTCATTCGTGTTATGTGCCACTTTAACTTATTGAATTGGAACACAATTAGAAGACTCTTTTTTCTAAGTTATCACATTTACAAGTGTTTGCTGGGTGTGGTGGCTCATGCCTGTAATTGCAGCACTTTGAGAGGCCAAGGCAGGAGAATTGCTTGAGCTCAGGAGTTCAAACCTAGTTAGGCAACATTGTGAGACCTTATCTCTAAAAATTAAAAACTGAAATAAAGAAAAATAAAGAAAATAAAATGAGCGTACAGTAGTTTCTAGTAAAATCTCCTTATTCTCTTAATGCCCATGGGATTGGTAGTGATACTCTCTTGTATTCCTGATATTGATAATGCATTAGTTTCTTGTGATTGCTTTGAGCAACCCTGTCAGCCTTCACTGAGAGCTAGAGATCAGAGCTCAAAGGAAATTGGACTTACAGGAACAATTGCAGAGTGATTTTGGTTCCTTGTTTTTCTTTTTCTTTTTTGTCTTTGTTTTGCTCACTTTTATTTTTTGTTTTAGTTTTTTTCTCTCTTTCTTTCTGTTTTTGATAATATTTTTGTACTTGTTTGATTCTGTTATTTTGCTGTTTTTTATTTTCTTTAGACTTCCTGATTGTGTATGGGAAGAGTACATCAATAGGGAAGTTTTTGCTCATTTGTGTGTTTGTATGATTGTATGTATGTTTTAATATTTTTTTTTTACTCTTTTCTGTCTTTGTGTCTCTTTTCATTTGTTGGTTGGTATATCTGTCTGTTTTCCCTCTTACTCTTCTCTCTCCACCTTCCTCTTGTCCCTCCCTTCCTTTTCCCATGTTTTTCCTTTTCCTTACCTCATTTTGCTTTCAGGGAGCAAATCTATACCACTACTGCATGGACAGATTGTAAGGTAGTGGGAAGTGGGTTACAGGGTGCTCATACATCTGTTGGTGGATACTGGAATCTGCAGATAGATTTTGAATCCCAGCTCCCAAATCAATTAAACCTCAAAACTTCAAAAAAGATAGCCCTCAACCCACAGTCCTGCTTCAGAATTGAGGAAAGCTAGAGGATCCACATAAGGAAGAATAGGAGAGTAGCAAACAGAAGTAAAAACACCACCACCATCCCTGAACAACAGAATTAAAGAAGAGAAAAAAAAAGTGTGTGTGGGGAGGAGGAAAATCTACACAAATGATGAAAAAACAAAAGAAGAATATAAGTCTCACACAGACCCCTGGAAGGTCTGACACTGAGAAAACAGACTTCAGAATGCAAACAATGAAGAGCCCCCAGAATGACTGGTCTCAAACCACAAACCCAGATATCAAGACATTAATAGAGAGAATAGAGAGAATTGAGTAGAGATAAGAGGAAAGTAGAAGGAGTTGATAACTGAGATAATAACAGTACAGAATACTGTAAGTGAAATAAATAAAAACTGATCTGCATGGAAAGCAGAATTAGCCAAGCAGAAGAAGGAATCTCAGAGCTTGAGGACCAAAATATAGAACTAACTCAAACATCAAAAACCTAGAAAAGAAGCTTAAAAATACAGAACAAAACCTTCAAGAGATGAGTGATTATCTCAAGAAGCCAAACCTAAGAATAATTGGACTTCCTGAAGCAGAAAGAGAGACAGAGACTACCCTGGAACAAACATTCCACTAAATTATTCAAGAAAATGTACCTTATCTCATCAGTAATGCAACTATTCAAACACAAGAGATTCAGAGAACACCTGCATGACAACAAATGAGAAGATTAACTCCTAGACACATAATAGTTCACCTAAACAAAGTAGGTATAAAAAAAAATCCCAAATGCAGCAAGAGAAAAAGCTCAGACTAGCTACTGGGAAAGACCAAGTAGAATAGCAGCAGATGTTTCTACAGAAATACTTCAGGCCAGGAGAGCTTGGAACCCAATCTTCAAAGTTCTCAATGATAAACAATTTCAACCAAGAATAATCTATCCAGCTAAGCTAAGCTTCATCAGTGAGGAAGAATTAAAATATTTTCCAGACATTCAATTCCTAAGAACTTATGCTGCCTCTAGACCAGTGCAGGAAAAAGATTGAAAAAGATTGAAAAAACACATGAATCAACCCTAAAATAAAAAAAAGACAACAAACAAACAAGAACAACAACAACCATGATTCTATATACCTCAAAAACTCAAGAGAATCTGTCAAAAACCTCCTTACACTGATAAAGCACTTCAGCAAAGTCTAAGGGTATAAAATAAATGTGCAAAAGATAATCACATTTCTATACACCAATGATAAGCAGAAACCCATATAAAAAGCACATTTCCATTCACAATAGCCACAAAAAAATGAAATACCTTGGCATCTTTCTAACCAGAGACATGAAAGACCTTCACGATGAAAACTACAAAACACTGCTCAAAGAAATCAAAGATTTCACAAACAAGTGGAAAGATATCCCATGCTCATGGATGGAAGAATCAACATTGTTAAGATGTCCATTCTTCGTAAGGTAATCTACAGATTTAAGGCAATACCCATCAAATCACCAGCAACATTCTTCTTAGACCTAGAAACAGCAATACAGGATTCATATGGAAACATAAACAACCATGAATAGCCAAAACAATCCTCAGCTAAAAAAAAAAAAAGACTTTAAACTGTATTATAAAGCTACAATAATCAAAACAACCTGGTATTGTCACAAGAACAGGCATATAGACTAATGGAATATATATAATTGAGATTCCAGGAGCAAAATCTCAATTTCTCAACCAACTCCTCTTTGACAAAGCCTCCACCACCAACCACTGGGGAGAGGAGAATCTATTCAGTAAGTGGTACCGGGAAAACTGACTGACCCATTCAGAAGATTGAAATGGGACCCCTACCTATCCTCATACACATAAAAAGAATCAACTCTACATGGATCAGAGACCACAATGTAAAACCTCACATTATAAGAAGCTTAGAAAATGCAGGAGATACTTTTATGGAAATTGAAACTGACAACCATTTCCTAATCAAAACCCCAAGTGCCTATGCCACAAGAGATAAGATAGACAAGTGGGACCTCATCAAACTGATAAGCTTCTGCAAAGCCAAAGAAACCATCAAGAGAGCAAGGAGACAGCCCACAGATTGGGAAAAAATATTTGCCAACTCTATGTCTGACAAAGGCCTAACATTTAGGATCTCATTACATATTCCATTGCTAAATATTTTAATTTATGTATTTATGTTGTTACATTTGTGCAAATACATATGTATATTGCTACCTTTTTGCTTTAAAAATCAATTATAATTTATTACACAATTAATTCTTCATTTTTTCAGAGTGGAGTCACATTTCTGACTATTACAATGGAGTAGTTCTGCTGGTAATGAATGAATGAAGAAATCCTTCAGGATTTTTGTTGTTGTTGTTTATTTTGTTTTTTAGGTTTTTTTTGCCTCAGCAAGTCTTTTTCTTTTTTTTTGTAATTTGGAAGGATACTTTCACTGGTTTTAAATTTGGGATTAATAAACGTTTCTTTTAGCACATTAGAAATTGTACTTCATCTCTTCCTGTTCATGTAGTTTTTGATGTCTGTTGTATATATTATCCTTGCTCCTCTGAAAGTAAAATGTGCTTTTCTCTGCTCTCTTGCAAATGTTTTCATAATCTTTGCTCATTAGAATTTGACTCAAACATGTTTGGAGGGGTGTGTGTGTGTGTGTGTGTGTGTGTGTGTGTGTGTGTGTGTACGCAAGTCTGTTTGTATTTTACAATTTATCTGCTAGCTGACATACTTAGAACAATAGTTTGTTGCCCATCATTACTCTTGAAAATGTGTCATAATTTCTCTAAACTTTTCTTCTTTAAGAATTTCAATTATACATATATTAGAGCATTTGATGTTGTGTCTAAGATCTTGGATGTTTTTGTTTTGTTTTGAATTCTTTTTTCTGTTTACATTTCTTTATTTGAAACTACTGATTTTTTGCCATCATCTGGGCTGAGTCTACTGATGAGCTCATTATAGACCTTCATCTGTGTGCATTGTTTTGATTTATATTATTTTCCTTTGATTATTTTTATAGTTTCAATTTGCTACTGAAATTACCTATCTGTTCTTGCTTGCCTGGTGTCTACTTTTTATATTAGAGGCTTCATTTTATTAAGCATAGTTATTTTAAATGCCATATCTATTCTATATCAGTGTGATGTCTGAACCTGGTTCTCATAATTGTTTTTTGCTATCTTTTATACACCTTTTAATTTGTATTATTGTTGTTCATAGCAAGCTATGTCCTATAGGAAATTTTTGTGCTTATTTCCAACACTTTTTATGTTTGATGTTTGTGCTTTCTTTCTTGTTTCAGTTTTAAACTTATCATTTCCTTATGATTTTTTTTGTTTTATAAATGCAATTATTTGAAGTAACTTCTAGCTCCTAAATTATGTTATTTTGATTAACTTATTGTTATTAGTTTATTTAGTTTTTTAAAAAATATATAGCCAAGGAAGAGGATGTGTATGATTTTATTATTCGGTATTTACTAAGACTTCTTTTGTTGAAAGAGAACGTGATCAATTTTCATTTTATTTGTATTTAAAGGGAACGACAATTTTTCAGAGTAGGCTTATATATGGCACTTTTATATATATTTCAGTGAGAAACTTTATACTATTTATCAAGTCTTTACCATATCAGAATCTGTAAGTATTTTTATACATATGCTAAGTTAATATTTTTAGTACTTATAATCCAAAGGTCTAACGTGCACAATTTAAAGCACCTACTTATTTTTAAATAGTCATTTAAGAAACATAAATATGAAAAAATATACACTATCTCAGAGACACTGTTGATAGCACATAATAAAAATTTTTATCTAAATTTCTTATTTCTGTGTGAGTGTGTGTGTGTGTGCATGCAAATATTTATGTATGTCTGTGGAGGAGACTTAGAGACTTAGTGATTATCTTAGCAATGTTATTAACAGCAAGGTCAGGAGATGGAAACCGTATTATTACTGTAAAGATCCCTTCAATATATGCAGAGCAAGAGAAGTGCTACACTATTTCAGAATTTCTCTCCACTTTTCTCTAGTTCATTAATGCTCTAATTAGAAAACATAGAATATGACTTTTAACAGAACAGCATTATACACAGTAGTTCCTTAAATTACAATGTGAAGTTTGGGGGAAAAAAGTATTTTTAGCTTATACCTTCATGTAAGTAAGCAAAAATAGGAAAATGACTTTATTATACTCATTTCTAACTGAATAATTAATTTTTTAAGCATGCCATTCTGCATTATTACAGTGACTTCTATTGTAAGCACTGACGTTCAGTGAAAACGATTATTTTAGGTTTTTGCTACAGTTTGCAAACTGTAAGTTACCGCCTTTTCCTTCCTATACTAAATCTAATGCCTGAGTCCATCTTAATCCAATCTTCTTTTTTACTTCTTTCCTAGATCAGATAACATAAATGGATTTCTTATAAGACCCTTTACATTTTATGATGCCTTGTTTTCTAAGATTGCAGTAATCACAGGGTAGAATGAAAAGCAAAATTATTGAGAAAAAAAATCAATCTCTTTTTTAGTCAACGATGGATGTGACAGTGACACCACAGAACAGTCAGTCGCCAAAGTTGTATCAGCATCTATGCAGCAGCAGCAGCATCTTCTGGACAAAAAGAAAAAATGTAAAACAACAGCAGTGAGACTGTAATTAGTGAAAAATCAGCACTTGCTAGCAAAACTCAATTTTTTTCATGTATTATTAGAAATGCAAATAAATAAAACTGAAAATAGAAATTATGTGAGCTACAGCAAGCATTTTTGTATCTCTAAGTTTATATTTTACTTAAATGAGGATCTCTAATTATGATTTGACAGTCCTAATTTTTTAAAGAAAGGTATTATCAAGATAATTATGAGATATAACTAGATTCTTCTATTAAATAATTATTCATACCTTTTATTTCACATTCACATTGTGATAATTATACCTTCATTTTTAGCTGGCATTTTATCCTGCCAATTTATAATAAACTTTGTGAATTTTCAGTGTAATAGAATATATACAATAAACAATGTCATGCGCAAATGGTTAGTTTTAGATATGTCTGCACATTTTTGTTAATAGTTTTTATCCAAAATATAATAACCAAATTAAGATACTAAAAAAAATTAATCCCCATTCTTTGATTTTTTTTTTTTTTTTTTTGAGTTGGAGTCTCACTCTGTCGCCCAGACTGGAGTGCAGTGGCCACTCCTGGTCATCGCAGCCTCGACCTGCTGGGCTCCGGATATCCTTCCACCTCAGCCTTCCAAGTAGCCAGAATTACAGGCAAGCGCTACCACGCCCGGCTGATTTTTTGATTTATTGTAGAGATGAGGTCTCATTGCCCAGGCGGATCTCAAACCCACGGGCTCAGGCAATCCACTCACCTCAGCCTCCCAAAGGCGTGGGATTACAGACTGAGCCACCGAGCCACATTCTTTGATTTTATGAATTTGAAATAAAACTCTTATTTTCATCTCTTAGAGATGTTGGTATAGTTATATAGAAGGGGAGTTGGGCAGGAGGAACAATAAATTATATTTAAGAAGTTTATTTTTAAAATTATAATTACATTTAATAATTATAATACTTATTAATTATATTTATATTCAAATATTTCTTTTTCAAATACTGGTAAAAATGTTGTACGACTATACTACAGAATTTTATAAAGAGGATATTGAGTTTAGGCCTATGTAGCGCACAGTAGCACACAATAATTACACCATAGCTATCCATTACCAAAATTAGGCATTCACTGGAACAATTTTATAATTTTGTATATAATGACAGCAAGAAAAGTTTTCTTAAGTTCTGCTGACTTCAGCCAAGTATACGTCTTCTTTATTTACACAAAATCCACCTGTATGTACAACTCTGAATATTTTTTAGCTTATCAAAGAAGACCAACCCATGGCAACATAAATGAGCAATGTAGATTTTGCAAGACCAGATTTCAGCAAAATATGTTTGCAACACATGCCCCAGAAAATGACATCAAAATTGCAGCAAGCATTAATTAATTAATATAAATTATCTTCTGCCTAAAGCACTATGGAAATCTCCCCGCTAACCCTTCCAAAGCTACACGTTTATCTCTTCTGGTACACAAAGTTGCTTCTTTCTTCTATGAGCAAAATATCAGGTTCTAGAGGTTGAGATCTTCAAAATATTATCTCAGTAAAGACCAGACTCTAATTCAAGAACTTTTTGTACTAGCTTCCTAGAGATAAAATAGTGTTCATTAATAGGAGAATTAGAGTTAAAAATAGAGTAAATTACATACATTAACTCTAGCTTCTTCAAACACACACACACACACTTTTTCTATTTTCTGCTTCAAAAAATCTTTTCAATTTGTGATCCTAGAAATTAATTTTTTTTTTTGAAAACAGACAATTTGCCAGGTGCTCACATATTAAATATTGCCAAGCTCCACATGTGAGAGGACTAGATTATTTCTGAATCAAAGCCTGAAATACCTTTAATTTTAAAAATGATTTTAAAAGTCTATGTGAAAAACTTAAACCTGCATATACTCTTAGCACATTTTATGTTATGTTATATGATGAATATAATGATATTTTATATTTTATTTTAACCAGTATTCCCTGTCAGTACAAGTTGGTGAATAAGAATATATATTTTTTTTCTGTATATATTTCTGAACTGGTACTATGTTAACATTTCGTGGGAATATACCTGAGAAGATTTTGTGATGTGATAATTTGTTTGCAAAGTAGAGACAGTTGTCCTGGATAATAGTGGTAATGAGAATTCTGAAGATCTGATAAAACTGAAGAAGTAGAGTTTACAAAGATTTTATTCCTTGGTTGAATGTCTCTCTCTAGAACCACAGAAGATTTTGGAAAGAAAACATATACATACAAGTACAGACACACACAACATAGGCAAATGTAGGCTATGCAACTCTTGAAAGAACATGCTGTTACAGGTATATATCGTTTTAGCACACTTCAGTTTATTGTACTTTGCAGGTCATGTTGTTTTTGTTTTTGTTTTTTTAGAAATTGAAAGTTGATGCCACCAGGCTCGGTGGCTCAACCTGTAATCCCGCACCTTTGGGAGGCTGAGGTGAGTTGATTGCCT
>NW_007252978.1:236360-242702 GCF_000164805.1 Carlito syrichta | reverse complement strand
AGACTCCAACTCAAAAAAAAAAAAAAAAAGTTGATGCTAACCCTGTATTAAGCTAGCGTATTGGTGTCACTTTTTCAACACCACGTGTTCACTTCATGTGTCCCATTTTGGTAATTTTTTAATATTTTAAATTCTCATGATTATTATGTCTGCTATTGAGACAAAATCAGGATCTTTCATTTACTATGGTAATCGTCTCTGGGAGCCACAGCAACATGTTGTGGGTGTTCTGACTGTTGTGGGTGTTCTGACTGTTGTGGGTATTCTGACTGTTCCACTGACTACTTCTTTCCTCATCTCTCCCTCCTCAGGTCTACCTATTCTCTGAGATGTATCAATAAAAATTAGGCCAACAAATAACTCCACAATGACCTCTAACTGTTCAAGTAAAAGGAAGAGTTGCACATCTCTCATTTTAAATCAAAAGTTAAATATGATTAGTTTAGTGAGAAAGGCATACCAAAAGCTAAGATAGGCCAAACCAGGTTTCCTTTGTTAAGCAGTCAGCCAAGTTGTGACTACAAAAGAAAAACTCTTGAGACAATTAAAAATGCTACTGTAGTGAACACATGAAGGATACGAATGGGAAACTGCCTTACTGCTGACATGGTGAAAGTTTGAGTGGTCTGGATAGAAGATCAAACCAGCCACAACATTTCCCTAAGCCAAAGTCTAGCTCAGAGCAAGGCCTGAACTCTATTCAATTTTAAGAAGCCTGAGAGAGGTGACAAATCTTCAGAAGAAATGTTTAAAGCTAGCAAAAGTTGGTTCATCAGGTTTAAGAAATGAAATCACTTCCATAATTAAAAGAACAAGGTGGAGCAATTGCTAATGTAGAAGCCTGCTGCACGTTATATAGCAGGTCTAGCTAAGATCATTGATGAAGGTGGTTCACTAAATAACAGAGTTTCAGTGTAGATGACACAGCTTAATATGGAAAAAAAAAAAAAAAGATGCCATCTAGGACTTGGATAGAAAGAAGTAAATTCCTGGCTTCAAAGCTTTAAAAGACAGACTGACTCTCTTGCTAGGGGCTAATGCAGCTGGCCACTTTAAGTTGAAGCCAATGTCCATTTACCATTTTGAAAATCCTAGGGCCCTTGGCAATTATGGTTAATCTACTCTACCTGTGCTCTGTAAGTAAAACAACCAAGCCAGAATACACATCCATTTACAGTATAGTTTACTTAATATTTTGAGACCATTGCTGAGAACTACTTTTCAGAAAAGATTTATTTCAAAATATTATTGCTCATTAATGATGTACTGTGTCACCAAAAAGCTATGAGGGAGATTTACAAAATTTACATTGTTTTCATGTCTTGTAACACAGCATCCATCCTACAACCCATGGATTAAAGAGTCATTTATACTTTAAAATTCTCTTATTTTAAAATCACACTTTGTAAGGCTATAGCTGTTATAGACAGTGATTCCTTTGAAGGGTCAGGGCAAACTGAATTGAAAAAGCTTCTGGAAAAGATTTAACATTTTAGATTCTATTAAGAACATTTGTGATTTATGAGAGAAGCATGATCAGAATGGAAAAAGTTTATTTCAGTCCTCATGAGTGACTTTAAGGGGTTTGAGACTTCAGTGGAGGAAGAGACTGCAGATGTGGTGTAAATAGCAAGAGAACTAGAATTAAAAGTAGAGCCCGAAGATCTGACTGAATTACTGCAATCTCTTGATAAAACTTGAATGAGCAAGGAGTTGCTTTCTACGAATGAGAAAGTGGTTTCTTGAAATAGGATGTATTCATGGTAAAGATGCTGGAAACATTGGTGAGATAACAAGATTATTACATAAACTTAGTTGATAAAGCAGTGGCACAGTTTGAGAGTATTTACTTCAATTTTTAAAAATACCTCTGCTGTGGATATTAAAAACATTTATTTTATGTTACAGAAAGACTTTTTGTTAAAGGAAGAGATAGTCATTACTGAGAAATTTTTGTTTAATTTAAGAAAAACTTCACAGCCACCCAACCTTCAGCAACCAGTTCCCTGACTAGTCAGCATCTATAACATCAAGGCAAGGCCCTCTACCAGCAAATGAAAAGATGGCAGGTTGATATAATAAAGACGTTATCAAAGTCATGTTTAATTTTTGCCACTGATGCCTTGAAATTTTGTTGTACTTATTGTTCAATAATCAAATCCAACAAAATTATCTCAATTTTAGAAGAATGTTTTTGGCTGTATATAGGTATTTCAGGATATTTTCACAAACATAAAAGTTTTTTAAAAATTTTCTTCGAAGCAACAATTTAAGATACTGTATGTTGACATTATGTACTTTTATTTTTTCTTAACAGGCAAAAATAATGCAATCAAAGGGCGTGAATGTATAGAAATAATTTAATACTAACAAAATCCAATAACTATAAGTAGATAAATTTAGATTTTAGGATGGCATATCAGTATAATTAACTGATACTGCCTGATCAAGTGTGCAGTTGAAATTACAATAAATATAAATTTTCTTATCCAGGTCACCTTACTGGAAAAGATCATCCTAAGTGAACTAACACAGAATCAGAAAATCAAACACTGCATGTTCTCACTTATGTGCAGGAACTCAATGGCCACAAAGATGGAAATAATAGACACTGGACATATCATTAAGGGAAAAGGAGAGGATGGGGGTTAGGATTCAGAAATTATCTATTGGGTACAATGTTCACCATCTGAGGAATGGGCCACCTGAGACCCATTCCCTATGACTACACAATATGACCATGTAGCAAACATACACTGGTATCTCAGTTTTAAAATAAAAGCAATTAAATCAGTCATGATAACGTCTACTCTAAATGCAAATGATCAAAACATTGAAAAATAGTCTGATCAAGCTTTTAAAAGTTTCACCCTATTATATGATACAACTGAAACTTTCAAACTTTCACATATTGCTGGTGAGAAAGAATGTTTGTTCAACCTTTTTTTTTTTTTGAGTCAGAGTCTTGCTGTGTGCCCAGGCTGGAGTGCTGCGGCTGGCCACCACAGCCTTGACGTGCTGGACTCACACGATCCTTCCACCACAGCCTTTCCATGTAGCTGGAACTACAGGCATTAGCCACCATGCCCAGTTAATTTTCCGATTTATTGTAGAGAGGAAGTCTTGCCATGTTGCCCAGGCTGGTCTTGAACCCGCAAACTCAGGCAATCCTCTTGCCTCTGCCTCCCAAAGTGCTGGGATTACAGGTATGAAACACCACTCCCAGCCATGTTCAACCATTCTGATCATGTGGAATGTGTAATAAACCTAAGCAAACACCTTATCCCAGGCTTTAACAGTTGCACCTTTGTATGTTGTCACTGGCTAAATAAATGTATATAGTTATCAAAGACACATAAAATTATATCCTATTATTTATACATAATAGTCCAGACTGGAAATCACCTAAATATTAATCAACAAATTACTGGATAAATATTCCTGATATATTTATATAATAGAATATTACATAGCAACTATGAAAATGAAATATTGACATATGCAATGTTATATATGAATCTTGCAGTTATTTTTTGGATAAAAAAGACAGACAAAAAATACAATCTGTGTTATTCTATTTAAATACACTTCAGAATTAATGCAAATTAATATGCAAAGTAAATAAAATTAATTAATATGCAATGATAGAAATTATATGTAAATTAATAAAATTAATATATAATGATAGAATTCAAAAGAGCAATTAGTAATCATAATTAAGATGTAACTTATGTCTCAAAAACTTCAGCTTTTAAAATGTACAATTTAGTGTTTTTACAATATTCACAAAGTTGTTCAATCAATAGCGATACTTAATTTCAGAAATATGTCATCACTACAAAAGAAAACCCCATGCCCATTAGCAGTCATTCTCCATTTACCACTAACTCTAGCCACTGGTAGCCACTGGTAGCCACTGATCTTTCTCTCTCAAAGGATTTCCCTTTCAGGGCATTTCATGTAAATGGAAATATACAATATGTGGCCTGTTGTAAATAGTTTCTTTCATATGGCATAAAATTTTAAAACTATAACTTTGTAATAGACAGTGATAGTATGTAGTATTAGTACTTCCTTTTTTTTTTTAAATTGGGAAATAAAATTACACTGTATAAATATACCATAGTTTGGTTATCCATTCCATGGTTGATGATCATTTGTATTGTTTCCTGTTCTTGGCTACTAAAAATAATATTGCTATACATACAATTTTTGTGCAGATATATTTTTATACACCCAGGCACGAAATTGCTAAGGCAACTTGTAACTCTGTTTTTGAGGAATTACAAAATTCTCTCCAAAGTGACTACATCATTTTACTATAAAACTAGCAATCTACAGGTGTTGTAATTTATTCACTCTCTCACTAACACTTGTGATTATCTCTTTTTTTTTAGCCATTATAGTAGGTATGAAGTGTTATCTAATCATAATGTTGATTTGCATTTCCCTTATGATGAGTGATGCAAATCATCATTTTATGTACTTGTGGGCATTTGTATATCTTTGGGAAAATAAGCAATTCCCTTACTTTTTTTGTATGTAAGCGTGTAACCTAATTGTATTTTAATGTTGTTTTGTAAGACTTCATGTGTTCTGGATATATCTTCTATCAGATTTCCTTTGTAAATAAATCCCCCTCATCCTGCCATTAAATGTCTTTTCACTTTTCAAATGAAGTCTTTTGAAGCAAAAGTTTTTAATTTTGATGAAGTCCAATTTATTTTTTGTACTCCATATTGTTTTCTTGTGCTTTCGGTGTTTTTCTAATAAACCCCTTTCTTAACAGAATGATTTACTCCTATGATCGTTGGTGTTGTTTTTTCCTAAGAATTCTAAAGAATTCTAAAGTTTTAGCCCTGATTCAGAGGCTCGCACCTATAATACCAGCACTTTGGGAGGATTGCTTTGAGCCTAGCAATCCCAGGTGGGAGGATTGCTTTGAGCCTAGGAATTCGAGACAAGCCTAGGCAACATATCAAGACCTTGTCTCTACAAAAAATTAAAATATTAAAAAATAGCCAGAAGTGGTGGCTTATACCTATGGTCCCAGCTACTCAGGAGGCTGAGGTGGAAGGACTGACTGAGTCCAGGAAGTCAAGACAGCAGGAAGCTGTGATCCTCCACTGCACTCCTGCCTGAGCAACAGAGTCAGTCTTGTCTCACAAACACACACACACACACACACACACACACACACACACACACACACACACACACAACCATAAAGCTTTAACTGCCACATTTAGATGTATTTTGCCTTAGTTTTTATATTCAATGTGAATTAAGGGCCCAAATTTATTAAATTTAATAATTTGCACATGCATATTCTGTGTCACAGTAATATTGTTTGAGTTAAGACTATTCTTTCTCCACCAAACTGTGTTGATGCTATTGTAGAATAATCATTGACCATTAATGAACATGTTCATTTATAGACTTTAAACTCTATTCCCTTAATCTATATGTTTATGCTTATGCCAGTAGCACATTGTATCTTTGTGGAAGGTTTTGAAAAATAAAAAGATTGTTTTGACTATGCCCATTTTATTGTCTTATGAATTGTAGGATACGCTTTTCAATTTTTACAAAATGCCTACTAGGATTTTGATATACATTTTTATAAATCTATAGAGCAATTCATGATTTATTTCTATTTTCATATACTAAGTAATTCAGCTTATGAACATGGAATGTATTTATTTACTTAAAGATTCTTTCATAGTTTCAACAAGTCTTTATAGTTTCAGTTTAAAAGGTCCGTCTTTATTATTTTGAGTTTTTCTTAAAAATTTGTTACTCTGTTTCAAAGAAAAATATTTTAAAATAACAGTTTTAAATTTTGATGGTATCTGTAAATACAATCAACTTTTGTACATTGATATTATATTTGTAAACTTGTAGCTAGTTCTAACAGTTTGTCTGTGAGTGTGAAAATGCATGTAGTCCTTAAC
Organism: Carlito syrichta; assembly: GCF_000164805.1. Classification (NCBI taxonomy): domain Eukaryota; kingdom Metazoa; phylum Chordata; class Mammalia; order Primates; family Tarsiidae; genus Carlito; species Carlito syrichta. The sequence continues at coordinate 236,748 of NW_007252978.1, read as the reverse complement.
ATTTATCATATATTAGATTTTGTCCTCTGTGAAGAGAGATAGTTTTATTTCTTTATTTCTAATCAGGGTACCTATGTTATCTTTTTTTCTGGTTTAATGTTTCAGCCCAGAACCTCTGTTATAATGTTGGGTATAAGTGGCAATAGCAGACATTTCAGTCTTGTTTCTCATATTATAAGGGAACGATTTAAGTCTCACTATCATGTATAATGTTAATTGTGATTCAAGAAACCCTACTTTCAAGTTGAGTACTTTTTTTAAAAAAGAGATTTGTAAGCCAGGCTCGGTGGCTCAGCCTGTAATCCCGCGCCTTTGGGAGGCTGAGGTGATGGATTGCCTGAGCCCGGGGGTTCGAGACCCGCCTGGGCAGCGAGACCTCATCTCTACA
>NW_007252978.1:190536-236340 GCF_000164805.1 Carlito syrichta | reverse complement strand
GTACCTCATTGCAGTTTTGATTTACACTTTGATAATTAATGAAGCTGAAAATTTTTGCTATATTTGTTGGCTGCTTAAATGTCTTTTTTTCTGAGAAGGGTCTATTCATACCCTTGGCCTACTTTTTAATGGAGTTACTTGTTTTTTTCCTGTTGATTCATTTGAGTTCCTTGTAGATCCTGGATGTTAGGCCTTTGTCAATTGCATAGCTTGCAAATATTTTTTACCATTCTGTGAATTGTCTCTTTACTCTCTTGATGGTTAGTTTTGCAGTGCAAGAGATTTTAAAGCTCATTAAGGTTCCCCCTGTCAGTTTGGGATTTTGTTGCATTTCCCTTTGAGGATTCGGCCATAAATTCATTGCCTACTTCAAAGTCCAGGAGGATGTTACCTAGGTTTTCTTCTAAGATTCTTATAGTTTGAGGTTTCACATTTAAGTCCTTGATCTATTTTGTTTTTGTATATGGTGATAGGTAGGGGTCCAGTTTCAGTCTTCTGCATGTGGTTAGCCAGTTTTCCCAGCACCATTTGCTAAGTATGATTTTCTCTCCCCAATATCTGTTTTTGTTGACTTTGTCAAAAATGAGTTGGTTAAGTGACAATGGTTTTATTTTTCATTCTTTGTCTTGCTCCATTGGTCTATGTGTCTATTTTTGTACTAGGACCATGCTGTCTTGTTTTTTTTAGACATTAGCTTTTTTCTTTTTGCTTAGGATTGCTTTAACTATTTGGGCACTTTTTTGCTTCCATATGAGTTTCTGTATTGTCTTTTTTAGGCCTCTGTGAAAAATAATGCTAGCAATTTTATAGGGATTTCATTGAATCTGTGGACTGCTTTGGGTAGCATGGACATCTTGACCATATTGAATCTTCCAGTTCATGGGCATGGGATGTTCTTTCATTTGTTTGTGTCATCCTTGATTTATTTGAGTAGTGTTTTGTAATTCTCATTGTAAAGATCTTTCACCTCCTTGGTTAGATAAATGACAAGGTATTTTATTTTTTGTGTGTTGCTATTGTGAATGGAATTGTGCTTCTTATTTGGTTCTCAGCCTGCTTGTTGTTGTTGTATAGAAATGTAACATTAGCCGGGCTTGGTGGCTCAGCCTGTAATCCCGTGCCTTTGGGAGGCTGAGGTGATGGATTGCTTGAGCCCGTGGTTCGAGACCCGCCTGGGCAGCGAGACCTCATCTCTACAATAAATCAAAAAGTCAGTCGCGCATGGTAGCGCATGCCTGTAATTCCGGCTACTCGGAAGGCTGAGGCGGAAGGATCGCTGGAGCCCAGCAGGTCGAGGCTGCGGTGGCCGGGAGCGGCCACTGCACTCCAGTCTGGGCAACAGAGTGAGACTCCAACTCAAAAAAAAAAAAAAAGAGATTTGTAGGTATAAGTAAATTTTTTTTTAACACGAATATGTTGCACAGTAGTGAAGTCTGAGCTTTTTATGTAATCTTAACCTAAATAATGTAAATTATACTCATTTTTCATTCCTTATACTACCTCCCCTTTCCAAGTGCCCAATATCTATTATTCCTCATTTTATGTCCATATGTATACATTATTTAGTTCCTACTTATAAGTAAGAATATGCATTTGATTCTCTGTTCCAGATGATGGCCTTCAGTTGCATCCATGTGGCAGCAACAACAAAAATAATTTCATTTGTTTTTATGGCTGAGTCATATTTCAATGTGTGTGTGCATGTGTATATGTATAAATACAAACATATATTTGAAAATTACATATATGATAAGGAGTAATATATATTATATATACGTGTGTGTGTGTGTGTGTGTGTGTGTGTGTGTGTGTGTGTGTGTATAAAACTCAACTCCATGGCAAGAAAACAAATAACTCAATTTAAGAGTGAGCAAAAGACCAGAATAAATATTTTTTTAAAAGAAGACATACTAGTGGTCAACAGGTATATGGAATGATGCTCAACATCATTCATTATCAGAGGAAGCAAATAAAAACCACAATGAACTATCACCTCACTCCTGTTAAAATGGTTACTGTCAAAAAGACAAAACAATCGGTGAGAATGTGAAGAAAAAGGAGCACTGCATACTGTTGGTAGGAATTTTAATTAGTACAGTCATTAGGAAAAACAGAGTAGAAGTTACTCAAAAAAGTAAAAAAAGAACTACCATCTGAATCATCAATCTCACTTTTGGATATACATCCAAACAAAATGAAATCATTATGTTGAAGAGATATCTGCATTTCTATGTTTATTGCAGCACCACTCACAATAGCCAAGATATGGCATCAACATAAGTGTTCATCAATAGTTGAACAGATAAGGAAAATTGGTATATATGCACAAACCAATGCTTTTCAGTCATTAAAAAAAAATTGAATCCTATCATTTGCAGCAACAAAAATTAACCAGGAGAATATTTTTCAACTGAAATAAACGAGACACAGAAAGTCAAATACAACATGATCTCACTCATATGTGGAACCTAAAAAAGATGACTTAGTAGAAATATAATGTAGAATGATAATTACCAAAGGTTGTAGAGTAGGAAGGTTATGGAGATGGTGGTTGAAATATGTAAAATTACAGTTGTACAGAAGGAATAAGTCCAAGAGATCTATTGAATAGCACTCGAATTACTTTTAATAATGGTATATTGTATTCTTGAAAAATGCTAACAGTGAACATTAAGTGTTCTCACCACAAAAATGATAACTGTGTATGGCCATGTTTATGCTAATTAGCTGGATTTAACCACTCTACAATGTATACATATTTAAAAACATTATGCTTTATATGATACATACATACAGTTGTATCTGTCATTTACAAAAATAATTAAAAATACAACTCTTTCTGGTTTATCTGATTTCAAAGTCAAAAATAACTCATTTTTGTTGAGAGATAGTTAAACAATGTACATTTCATGGAAGAGCTTAATGCCATCAATGGGAAAAAATTAATAGATAAAAAAAAGTAGACAAAATACAGAGGACACTGGACACCGGAGGAAAATATTTGAAATATACTTCAAACCATGACGAAAGTTGATTTTTAGCATAGTTAATAATTAGATATCGTTTCTCCTTGAGAGTAAATCCTCTTCAAACATACATAACTTTTATTTGCAATAATAGTTCTGTAAGCATACTGGGTTGTCAGTAAGTATCATAAAGCTCAGAACACCTATGCTCTCTAGTGCTTAGTATCAGGAGACCAACATTTTCTTTTTTATTTCAAGCAACAGAGTCTCCTGCCAACATTCATGCCATCTTGAAACATACTGAAGGGAGGAGATAAAAAATTAATAAAATCAGAGTATGGCCTGAGAGAAAACGCTCAAGAAAGTAGAAAGACTGAAGCTAACCGTTAGCATCAAGTGTCATATATCAAAGGCCAAGATTCAAGGCTAGGATACCAGGCAAATGTCTCCTGAAAATAAACTCTAATGTGAGGAAACATGCATACGCTATGCTGGTGATCTCAGCTAACGGCAAAGGTGTCTCTCAGGCAGAAATAAGAAATTAACAAGCCCAGAAATGACCCAATCTGTAGAAAGTTACTTCTTGGAAAGTAGAATCTGTGAGCCTCACTAGATGTACTTTGCTGTCACTCATCCAACTGATAATTTTTTAAAAATATGAATTTTCCAATCTACCTTTAAATTTCTTCCTTGAACTCTTAGTTATTTAGGGACTTGTTCTTTAATTTCCATATATTTGTGAATTTCCCAAATTACCTTCTATTATTGATTTCTAATTAACTTACTCTGTGTATGGTTTGTATGTTTTTACTTTTTTTTAACTAATATTGAGACTTGTCTTATGGCCTACAGTATGCCTATAAGAACATGTTTTATGAATACTTGCAAAAATAACGTATATTTCTGTTGTAGGACAGAGTGCTCTATAGATATCCACAAAATTTATTTGGCTTATTGCATTGTTCTACAATGTATCTAAGAATGATTTAATTTCTCTTTAATTTTTGATGGAAAGCTTTGTTGCTTACAGTATTCTTGATTGACAGTCTGTTTCTTTCAGTGCATTGAATATGTCATCTATTCATTTTTGTCTTTATTGTTTCTGATAAGAAATTGACTACTAATCTTATTGATAGTCTTTTGAACATGAGGAGATATTTTTTCTGGCTATTTTCTACATTGTTTCTGTGTCTTTATTTTTCAACAATTTGACTATGATGTGATGCGTTGCATATCTCTTTGTGTTCATCATACTTGGAATTTGTTGACTCTCTTGAAAATGTAGATTCATATTTTTCTTCAACCTTGAATTTTTTTTTTGAGTTGGAGTCTCACTCTGTTGCCCAGACTAGAGTGCAGTGGTACACTCCTGGTCACCGCAGCCTTGGCCTGCGTGTTCCAGTGATCCTTTTAGCCAGAACTATAGGCGCACATTACCATGCCCAGCTAATTTTTGATTTATTGTAGAGACAAGGTCTTGCCAAGTTGCCCTGGTGGGTCTCAGACCCGTGGATTGAGGCAATCCACTCGCCTTGGCCTATCAAAGTGTTGGGATTACAGGTTGAGCCACTGAGCCTGGCCCAACCTTGAAAAATGTTTAGCCATTATTTCTTCAAATATTCTTTCCAAGTTTTATGTTTTTTTCTTCTGGAACTCTCATTACATGTATGTTGGTATGCTTGATAGTGTCTTACAATTCTCTGAGGAACAGTACAGTCTGTTCATTTTTTTTTCCTGTTTCTCAAACTAGAAATGACAATAGACATTGAAAATTCACAGCCGGGCTCAGTGGCTCAGTCTGTAATCCTGCACTTTGGGAGGCTGAGGTAATTGGATTGCCTGAGCCTGCGGGCTCGAGACCCGCCTGGGCAACTTGGCGAGACCTCATCTCTACAATAAATCAAAAAATCAGCCGGGTGTTGTAGCGTGTGTCTGTAGTTCCAGCTACTTGGAAGGCTGAGGTGGAAGGATCACCGGAGCCCAGCAGGTCGAGGCTGCGGTGGCCGGGAGTGTGCCACTGCACTCCAATTGGGCAACAGAGTGAAAATCCAACTCCAAAAAAAAAAAGAAAATTCACTAAGATTTTTTTCCTACTACTTTAAATGTACTAGTCAGTTTCTGTAGCAAATATGTTATTTTCAGTATTATAATTTCAACTTAATTTAATTTTGATACTTTGAAATAATTATTTTAATTTTAATATTCATATTATATACTTGGGGAGATAGTGTCTTCTTGCTTTCTTTTAAGTCTTTAAGTATAGTTTCCTCTAGTATCTTAAGCATAAATATCATGCTTGACTTAAAGTATTTGTCTACTAAGCCAAACATCCTGAACATTTTTATGCTGGCTGTTTTTTCTCCTGTGTAAGTTCATATTTTTGTCTTTCAATTCTGGTCTGGAAATTGCCATTGTTGATAATGAGACATTATAAATAACAAATGTGGCAATTCTAAAAATCAAATCTCCAATTCTGGGTATTGTTTTTGAAGGTGGTACGGTATAAAGATCCCTGGCTAAACCTTGCTACAAGAATGTTGTTATTTTACTTGACGCTAAGTTTACTTAGTGTGAAAAGCCTTCCTACAGATGCTTTTGACTAATAATAATAATAATAAATCAATAGCAATTGCTGAAAACTAAAACTGCCTGAAATAGTTGGCTTTGTTGATGCTGCTATTTATTTATTTTGTAATTTTCTTTCTTAATTCTGTAAGGCTTGCATTTTGTATCATGAACAAGCACTAAAGTTTTGTCAATTAGCTTATGATTAGCTAATGACTCAGTTAAATTTTCTCAAATATTTTGAGCAAATAAATCTTCATATTGCTGAATGGCTCTGGGTATGTGTTGGGGCATGACGTTAATGCTCCAGGAATGTATAACTCTGCCTTAACCTTCACTTCCTGCTGGTGCAGAGGCTCAAAATCAGTCAGAGGTAAAGTATGTGTCTTTTCAAATTATTCCTGAGCATGCTAACAGTTGTACTCATGTGTATAGCTTTATAGATTCCCAGGAATGTGTTCGAAATCTTCAAAGCCCCTGAATCTTCTACTGAACTTTTTGGCCAGGATTGTGTTTGCCCCAGCTAGTGCCACTGTTTCAGGTAGTTTTAGTTTCCAGCAATTGCTATTAATTTATTATTATCATTATGAGTGGATGAAAACATTTGTGGCAAGGCTTTTGACACTAAGTGAAGTTAGAGTCAAGCAAAATAACAAAATTCCTGTGATGAGGCTTGTTCAGGGATCTTTATACAGTACAAAGAGTGAAAATTATTTGGCAATGTGTCTGTCCTATTCAGTAGTTGCTAGCCTGCCCTTTTTTTCAACTACTGAAGAACTAAAGAGATGGAATAGGTCAAGTTAAAATGCCCCCGAATCTGTAATTTTTTGAGGTCTAACCACTTTTCTTGAATGCCCATGCTTCAGATTTTTGCAGGTCTTAGATTAATTTTCAGAGTTTTAAGAAAATTAATTTTGAAAATTGTGGCCTATTTTCTCATTGTTCTAATTAAGAATCAGATTTTCAAAAGTCTTTACATCAAGATCCTGAAATCTTATCTTCAGCTGAGTGATTACTGTTTGAACATTATTAAATGTGAAAGATATGAGAAAATATCCTTGGGTGGTAAAATAATATTTAATGTCAAGTTTTGAGCGATGGGTATATAGGTGTATAGATGTGAAAAAAATTCATGAATCTATTTACTTAAGACTTTCCTTTTATTATGTAAATTGTACTTCATTAAAAAGTCTTAAAAAATCAATTTCTATGTATCTACCTCTGAACATAAAAAAATGGATATATACAATATTAAATACTTGAGATCAAATTAACTGCACAGAAAACAAAATCACAATAGGACATCAACAAATATAAAAAAGTTTTTAAAATCTAATTAAAATGAATAACCCTGTAAAAAAAGATAAGAAAGAGACAGGAAACAATAAGTGTGTCTTATTTTAAACTGTGCAAACACAATTAAACATTTCAGAAAACATGAAAATTCCTAGAAAAAACATAAGAAGGCAGGGGAAAAATAATGCTTTTGACAAGTTTTCCATTAAAAATATGAAAAACATTATCTACCTGAGAATATATGTTTCAATACATTTTTCAATAACTAATTGAACTACAGAAAGAAAGTTTTGCCCTCAGAATTTCAATTAAATAATGGAGGCAGACTTTAAAGGGTAAGCTCTAGACTAAAAAATAAATTTCCCTGCTTTAATTAGTGCAATGCCAATTGTTTAAAATGTGAGCATTAACCTCAATTCCTGCTTTCCCTTTAACAACTCAAATGCTGACCCAAATGGTTTAACTTTTCCTGTCTCTCTTAACCTGCTTTTGCCTTCTTTCTCTTCCTTCTCTCCTCCACCTTTACCTGGGAGGAGGGGCAGGCGTCTAAGGCCTTGGAGCCTAGTCCTGGCCCCCAGTCTTTCTCTTTTTTACCTTCAGAGGAGGGACTGAAGCCAAAGGCCATGGCTTCTGACCCCAGCCTCCAGCCTTCCAGTCCCCCTTAACCCACTGCCTGATAACCCCCTGGCAGCAGCTCTACTAGCTGCAGCAAGTCACCACCCACACATGTACTTGGGAAGCCCATTCAGGTTTCCCCATGGCTTAGCAGGTCTCTCCTCAAGGGAGTGGCCGTGACAAAAGAATATTAAAGTACTTTTTTGTTTGTTGTTTTCTTATGATAAATCTCTCTCAAGTTAAATCTAAACTGGTAGCATATCAACTTTCTTCCCAAACAAAAGTAAAGGAATCACATGTTAATTAATCCTGTTAACCAACAAAAAAATTCAGTTGTAATTTTAATCTGCTTTTCCAACTAAACGCACAAGTGTTCTAGTAAAATTTTACTTCCAAATTTACCGTATGTTAAAATATTAATGCTAGATAACACCAGTGTTTGTTATATCAGGTTTGCTAGAGTTGTATTTTATAAACAAAAGGTTAAATCACCTGTTGTGCCTAACTAGCTCCCTCTTATGAGATAGGTAATGGTTTAAATGCTAAACATTCTTTATGACATGATAAGATTTGGAAATTGGCCATTCTCACCTGGTTAAGTCACTTTTATTAAGCCTAGTACTTCTCCTGCCAGGCAGATAAAATACTGGGTACTCTGAGTGAACACAATAAGGATGGGAACTGATCACTCTAACCTAATTGTCCACACCTTACAACTAAGACTGTAATTTAATAATTTATAAGGGTTTTTTAATAAATTTGCCTTTAATAATTATATATAAGTGAGGGCAAATCATTTCACATCCATGTGGTCTGTTCACTTTAAAGGGTTTTGCATCAGACTGTTACAATTAGAAACAGTCAAAAAGTTTCATATGTATATGAAAAAGCTCCTATTAAAAAGGAGCTTTTAAGGTTTTTTTTCAGTCAAAACATTAAGAGAAGAAACAGTGCCAACATGGAGGGCAGCAGAACCAGAGGGTCGAAGAAGCTAATAGGCAGTCACCATTAGCAGCAAAACTCCAACTGCCCATCAGAGACCTGGTAAGAAATAAACCTGCTAAGGGGTTGGTGTCTGTAGCATATAGGTTCAGTGTGTGGAGGCACTGAAAGCATAGCTGCCCCAGAGGCCTAAAACCTCCCGGACCTTGTCCACTGTGCAGGCCAGACAGCCACTGGGAAGCAAGTGCACTCTCTTCTGAAGAGAAGAGAGAACACTTGGCTCACAAATGGTGGCCACTTATAGAGGCCTGGAAATGTGCTATAGTGTCTGGCACTGACTCACCATCATCCCAACAACACCTAGGTAAATATTAGGGCATTGGAACCCAAATTGATTTCCTAATTTAACACAGGTGCCAGACTTTTGGTCCTGGCCATCTATGTTGGAATCATATAGCCTTATCTTAATCAAAAGATACTACAGATTAATTCAAAGTGTAAAGATTAATTTAAAAACTATAAGTATGTCTAATTAACAATCTCCAAAAGAATTTTCTCTCTTAAACAAGAGAGGTGGAGAGAGGAAGAGACAATTCAGTTAGTCTCCCCCATTGCCTTTGTTACAAAAAAGTGAGTTTTTCCCCCAAAAATCTTTGGACTATCACTTTGGCTAAATAAGTAACTTTTGCAATAACAACTGTAATCCTGCGTTATAACATTATGCTTTTAAACACTTCAATACTTAAACTTTTCAAGTTCTCAATTCAGTAACTCTAGGGTGGGGTAAAAAAACAGGCTTCCGGAACCACACCTACCCCACACCCTCCTCTTCAAGGGCCTGCAGACCAGGTAAATTAATTTCACTAACAGCGGTTTGTAATAGTGCTTTTCACTGCCAAATTGCCCACGGACTTTAAAATCTCCTTCTAGGCACAAGGATTACTAATCCAACATAGGGTGGGTAACAGAATCACTTTCTGTTCAAAATATTACTAATTATTTTTGTTAAAATTTTAGGTAATGTTTCCCTGTCAGAGGGCCAATATCAACCTACTCCTGTCATCAAAAGGGGAAAAATGTCAATCTCCCATCTCTCTGGAGTAAAAGTTACCTGGGCCTCAACCTCTAGCATATCAATCATTTAAAGGTATAACAAACCTATTTTTAAAAATTTAAAAAAAGAAACTGTTTTCTCTTGCCAATGTTTACCTGTTTTAAATTCTCAGTTTAAGCTACAACCCAACTACATCTCTAATATTTCAATTTTTCTTTTTTCAGACTTTGTCAAAGTAGCTGTATTTCCTTGTTTAAGTCATTATTAACAAAACTCCTTATAATCATCTATAAGTTCTTATCACAACCCAAAAAAGCTAAAAGACAAGCTGGGGGGATGGACATCCACATATGGACTCAGGAATTTACAACAGAGAGAACTGCCTGGACTCCTGTAGTTGGTATCAACCCCCTGGGGTAACTATAAATACATTTTATCTGACATAAAAAACGTGTTATGTTTTAACAGCGGCTATAGTGGCCTTTGTTATAGTAATATTAATTCTTATAGTCAACACTTTGTATACAAATACTAAAAATACTTAACTCTATGGGTTCCTATCCTCTCATACCCTCCTCTTCCCATAGAAAGGTAAGGATAGCTCTATGCCTCATGTGTAGCAGGAAGTAGCTACAGAAGCCTAACCTTCGTCCCTGTTCCCAGGTACAAATAAGAATATTTTTAAAATAGCAAGAGGTGGGAATGGAAGGTGGTACCTATAGAAACCTAGAAGAAAGTTAGCTTATTTTTAGTTTTGTCTTTTTGCCTCAGCATAACCACTAGAAGGCTTTCGGACATTCTACTGCAGGCCAAGTGGTAGCCTATCCCATCCCCCCTCAGTAAATCTTCCTCAGATGTGAGACCAGGACAGCCCACCCTTTCAATTCATGGTTTAGCATAATAATCTCTAGTAAACTTTTAGGATCCTTGTCAAGGCAGAAGGTCAAAGATCACCGTTTGGCTGGCCAATGCCATAAAAGTGATAATATGACCACCTTTGGTCAAGGAGTTTGTGGATTGCAAATGTCTAACAAGTTTCTTGCAGGGAAAACCCCTCCAGGCCCAAACCCCCAGGTTAACCTAATCAGCACTTTGTGACCTACATGATACAGATAGACCTCACCGTGGCAGCAATCATGTGACTAATCCATCCATCTGCCTACTGGTCATCACCTGACATCAGTACCTGCACTTGTCGGCCCCTTCATGATGACCTGAAGCAGACCACTACCCAATCACCTTAATGATCTTCCCCCATCAAGGGGAATGGTTAAAAGGACTCAACAACAAGCATCCAGTGGCCATTGCCTTGCTAGACTCTCGTGTGGCCATCTGCTCTTTGAACTATGGCTATCGCCATGCTTCCCGGTTTTGGACCCCTCTCCCAACTTGGGGATGTGAATCTTCTCTCTCTCTTCTCTTTCTCTTTCTAATTTACTTTTAAATTTTAAACTACGTTTTTTAACCTAAGAATAAATAAAATGTGAACATCATGTGGCTCAGATCAGAGACATTTTAGAGGGTTTCATAAAAGTGTAAATAAATTAATAGATCATTAAAAAATGATTACTAATCAGTAATTCTAATCTAAGTATTTTGAACACAAGTAAACTGACTCATCAGCACACCAGTACTAAGGTTTATAAACTTTAATTTTTTTTATAGTACACATTATCTTCAGTTTAGAAAGAATGGATAATATAATCCTAAAGATTGTACAGAAAAGAGACCCATGACATACAAAGGTTGAAAGTTCTCTTACAGTGGAACAAAAGTCTCATTTTAAACTCAACTATTTAGCACTCTAATGCTAAACATAAGGATTTGTGTATCTAAAAAAAATATTCATGGATTACTCTGTAAGAATGTACTATTGAATTTTCTTTATATATTTCTATACCAGCACTAAATTTTACATTGCTCAATCATGTTATGAAATCGCTTTAAGAAGCTTTAATTTTATAATTAACTATAAGTTAGGTTTAAGCAAAATAAATGCACATTTCTGTCTGCTGGTTTCATTCCCCTATGAGCCACTTACATTATAATTAATGAATAGGCATGTCCTTCTTAGTGAAGCAAAAACAGTTCTATCCAGATAGAAAGATAAGGCTATAGCCAACCTAGTATTTCTGCAAATCCTGTACCCTCTTGAACTGTACAGTTTTAAAATAACTGTCCACCTCTGCTCCTCTCAACTAAAAGTGGATTATAGTATACATAATATGCGTGGAAAAAGCAGAGACTACACAAAAGTGATATTTGAAGTATAGAATATTATATTTATGATAATATCAGAAATTAATACTGATGGTTGGAATATTGTCGAGGATATTACCAGGCTCCAGTAATAAGTTGTGTAAGAAGTTGAATTATCTAGAAATTCATCCCTTATTTAAAAGGTGCCTAAGTATAATTGTTAATACTAAGGAGAAAACATTTAGGAGAAGTCATTCAGATATGAGTCATCTTGCCCCATACTGTCATTCAGTTTGCTGAATCCATGCATTCCATGGATTCACAAAGAAACATTGTTCAAGATGTGACCTATTTAAAAATATATTAGAACTGTGAAGACTTCAGCTATAATTTCATCATTATCATGGAGTCTGGAAAGAGAGAGTCTTAACCAGAAAAACATTTACATGGTCACAGTTGTGTTCACTCATTATGTCCGCAAACATGACTACTAAATCAAATAACCTTTTCTTTGACAAGAGAAGATCTTTTAGGTTTAAGGATTATGGATAAGTTCTAAAGATGGAAGAAGATACTAACAATAACTGTCAGGAATAGTCTCAAAGAATAGAAATTTAGAATTAAATCTGATCAATGATTTATATCTTCAACTATTCTCTACCTAAGGTCAATCATCTTCATCCATCTGGTTCTCAACTGTAAAATCAGATAGAGTTTAACTTCACACCTCTCTCTGACACAGACCTATTATCCAATCTATCATCATGTTAATTCATTTTACATGAGAAATATCCTTAAAATTGGATCACTTATCTTCATGTGCAATGTTTCCACTGTATCAATCAGGATAATATATGCCAGGTGGCAATGACAGCAAAATCTCAATGGCTTAAAATTTAACTCCCTCCTGTACCATATTGCAATTTCAGTTTGGCTTTAGCCTTGCTCTATGTTGTCTTAATTGAAGGATATAGGTTGATAGAGCTTCCATTAACTGGAACATTGCTGGTCTCCTGGCAGTGAAAAAAAGAGAACAATCTGACCCTTGTAGCTTCTGCTATTAAGTGAATCTTTGCATATAATTCTATGGTCAAATTTGTCACAAGTATAAGCCTGTTTTAAAAGAAAACCTCATCTCCTTCCAATAATTAACAGTAAATAATTGTGAGCAATAATTTGGTCAATCTTAACACCTTGATTATGATACCAATATTTTTTTCTAAAATAATTTTCTAAATTTCTATAAGATCTACTTCCATTCATTCTCACTGCATCTCCCCAAGCCTAACCAGTTCTTGCATTCTCACTGCATCTCCCTGAGCCTAACCAGTTCTTGAAATTACAAATTACTTCCCAACATGCAAATCTGAGCATTTCTTCCCCTTCCAAAAAATTGCACATCTTCCTGGAAGATCTGGCAACTAGTCCTCTCTTCCCTTTCTTTCTCTATCTCTCTCTTCATCTCTTAAACATTCATTTTTTTCATTTCAGTTTTATTAGCCTTCCCCTCCCATTCTCCTGTATTTATCATTATCTCTTTGCTAGCATTTTTTTCCCCCTATAATCCAATTGCTCTATATTCTTTTCTTCTGGTGGTTCTCTCTTTCCTATCCTTCACATATCAGAACAAATATTCTTTTTTCCAGCAGATTAATCTGTGACCCCTCTGTGATCTAGACCCCTCTACAGGGGGGGTCTCTTAATTCACTGTTCCTCTTCAACTTCGCACAGGCAATGTGCTAGTTGTATATTTTACTAAATAATGTAAAACCAAAAGACTTAAAATATCTAAAAAATGTAAAAGTGACTGTACTTATTTGATGAGATGTTAAAAGTTCAGAGATGAACAGGAAAAAAACCTGTTCTAATTGAAATTGTTTCATCTTTCCTCAAAGTGTTCAGAACTTAAATCATAATTTCCTTGTAATTCTATCTGCTATCATCTTTAACAATTTTCTTAGGGAATTATTGAACAAGGGAATCAAAATTTCTGGAACATTTTCAATTAACAGTCCTTTTAATGTTTTACTATGTAGTATTTTATCTCAATAAAATTAATTACTATGTAGTAATTATCTCAACAACTCAATAAGGTAAATGTTACTCTATTTTACTGATGGTGCAAATGAAGCCCAATAGTATGCAACTAGCAACTCTTGGATCTATAGGGGTACTCAAATTTGTTTGACTCTAATATAGAAGCTTTCCTAGTATATTACAGAACATGATAAGTTTCTCTCTCCCTTCTGTAGCATTGGAGATTTCTGTTTAGTACACTTTCAAGGCGTATTTTCCCCATTGTTTCCTAAGTGAACTCATTTTTCTGCATTATATTGCCTGCCAATTACATACTATATTTTTTGACTGTTTTATTGTTTTATTTCAAAGATTTCCAAATTTTGATTGTTTAAATTCTCTAGTGCATTTGAATAATTTTATACACCATAGTATTTTTATAATTAGATGTTTATCAATATACTTACCTTTTCAAATAAATTGTAAGCTCCTTTTGACCAAAATTGTATATTTATTGTGTTTTACAGATAGCATAAACTTAAATGTGCATTGAATAAATGAATGAGTACATTATATTGTTCAACATTTCTATGATACATATTTAATTAAAGAAAATATTGAAAATGATCACAATTTTTAGTAAGCCAGTCTTCAGTGGGCAAGAATAGTATTAAAGAAATTTCCTTTCAAATTAATAGTTTCAGATATTTTCTACTGCTAATGTCTCCTTCATGCTGCTATAGATTTCCTTTTTATTGTAAAAAATAATGAATATGGTTAGTTGAGAAAAAAATTTTATCATTATAGTTATGGTTCATATATTATTGCTATTATTTATGTTTTATTGTCTGAGATGTTCCTTTCTTTTCAGTATCCTATACAACCAATGTTCTGGCAAGTCTAAATGTAAGCAGTATTTCTCACCTTTATTACCACAATTTCAAATAATCACAATAAATTTTTTGGTTATTAAGATAAATTTTTCATTATAATTTTATGAAAAAATAATTAAATAATGTCATATTTAAGATTAAATATGTTCTGATGGATGGCTTATTCAATATGAAGTACAAAATGCAGGATCAGTAAAAAATTCAGTCCTGTTAAAAGACTAATGAATAAGAACTAATGCTCCCAATGATAAAAACAAGATATGACAAGAATCAGAAATAATAATAATATTTTTTGGATGAACAAGCAAGTGAAGAAATTTTGAAAGTTTATTCTTACACTAATTCATATATGATAGAAAAATAGACTTTGTCATTTTGGGTTTGCTTCTTCTACTTGAAAAATAAGGGACTACTAAAAATTATTAAATTTCATTTTCTTTCCATTTTCTTTAACCATAAAGTAAAGATTAGTACACTATTATAAATTACTATAACTTAGCATCAAAAGATTTGTGTGACTGTAAAATAATGCAAACATTAACCTGCCAATACTATTACCTATAGAAACAAACATTTGGGACCATTTATTAATTATTTTCATTTACTGCCTCATTTGCTCCTCATACATACCCTATTAGGCATGCCCTTTATTTTTGCTCGTTATAAAGTCTGAGGAATTTGAATCCTTTAGACATCAACTAAGTTGTCCTTGAACACATAACTCCATCTTTTGAGCAAGATTTGAAGGCAAGCAGTTTGAAGTCTTTGATCTTAACTGAAAGGTATGATATATGTGAATACTCTTCATTAGTAGCTGGATATAATCTTTCTCACTTACCCTAAATAGAGATAAGCTGTAGTATGTTTATAAAAATATAAACACAAAACAGAGTAAGTAAGCACTTGTATAGTTCCTAAAGTCTGGTGAGGTTCGGCTGCAGTAATACCAATCAATTTGGAGTATCACTCTCAGGACACTGTGGCAACAAAGATCTCCAAAATGAATAGGAAATTGCAAGTGCTGGATTTATTCCACTTACTAAATGAAAACTGCAATCTTGTCTTCTTCTTCGAATAGAAAGAGCCAATAAAAATACTTCATTCTACAACTGCCGTGCAATGCTTTTTGGACAATTACAGTACAGAGTCTTCCTTTTCCTAACTGTACATTTGTAGGTTTTATGTACCAACCAATCAAGACTATTTACTTCACTTAGAACTTCTCCTGCCAAAAAGGCAATTTTGTGTATAAATGACTCCAATCTGGGAAGCTATCCAAAAGAAGCTGTTCAGGTGAATAACAGTGTGACTTACATGCAGGTGCAAAATATAAACTTAGAATAGTTTGAAAATGCTAACTAAAGATATGGTGTAGACTTGAGTTAACTAGACAGGTATATTGCTTTCCTTCTGGTATTTTAAACTTTTTAAAAATGTTCTTTTTTTGTTTTATTACTATTCTTATTTTATATTTATAAGAAAACATCTTCCTTTGAGGTTTTCTTATGCATTTGATTTTTAGGGAAATCAGCATTAGCGTAATGATTCATGGTCACCCAGAATTTAATAGTTGAAAATACTAGTGTAGTGGAAAAGACATCTTTTCTACTTGACTAAAAACAGAATCACTGCAAAGGGATACCTAAAGATATATAACGCACTTTTTCTCTACTTTGGTCTTCTCAGCTAAAATAAATAAATAAGCCTTTTATTTATTATTTCTAAATATTACATTACATAAAGCAACCATGTAAATGGTCAACAAACTAAAAGTAGGGAAAAAAAGTCCATAATTCAAGCAAGAAGTTCAAAATATATCTATCTACAAGATTGCTCCCATATAATTTTAGAAGTTAAAAGAAAATTTCAAAAGAGGAGAGAGGCAACGACAGGAACAAGGGTTCAAAAACTAGGGTACAGTGTTCATATCTGGGAAATGGAGACACTGATGCCCAGACCCCACCAGTATGCAGAATGCTTATGTAACAAACACATGCTTGTACCCCTGAATCTAAAATTTAAAACAAAAACAATTAAAGTTAAAAAAATTAAGAAAACTGAAATAAAGGGTTGAATCAGATGTGAGTGGTAGAGATTTTACATACTTCTACTCTTTGTCTTGGGTGGTTTTTGCTAAGTTCTCAGTGTCAAATTGGTTAAGTTGTAGATGGGATTCAGGAGAAACACACACATGGTAAGCAAGATGACCGTGGATTCAGTGACTGGTAATTTAGTACCAGCACCACCAGGTACTAACGATCAAAATTTAAGAGCACTGAATTTTAATTTCCTTCTGAGAAAATAATTCTTGTGTTAACTACCTTCAAATTTGTTATAAGGCTCCATGCTCCAATAATCTAATAATTATGAAACTTTTTAAATGAAATGGATTAATAAATGAGTTTTACAGAACAAATGGAAAATGATTTAAATTTACTTAATAAATGTAATGATTTAATAATCATTACTAGCAAAGATCTTAGATATTCTAAACTCTGTAACTTTTAAGATTGGTGAGCAAGTGATTTCACAACAATGGTTCTAACATGTTCAACAAAATTTGACATAGTCTTTACTAAATATGAGAACTAAAGACATCTTAAACATATATATGCTCCGGTTTTGAATATACACAGCATAATTCAAGTATTTTAAACAATACTAAGTATTAAGTGTTTGTATAATTTCTGCATTCTTCAGGAAAAATGATGAGCTTACCATTGCTCTAATAAGCAAATTAATATTGTCTGGAATTAGGCTTATTTAGTGTGGCTAGCTTTATAGTCATGCTTAAATTTACATCTGTTTCTGGTACATATTAGAGTCTATGACCTTGGATAAGGTCCGTACTGCTTGAGTTCCCTTTTCTTCATGTATAATAGCATAAAGGGACTTAGGAGACCAATGCAGAGAGAAAAATATGAGGAGAAGAAAAAAGAGAGCATTTCAGAAATGTATTAGGGATTAGGAAATTAAACCCACGCAAATTCTCAAGCCATTCATTTATAAACGCTTGTTTAATAAGATCTCTTTGTCCTAGTTGGCAATGGAAATCAAAAAAAGTATTCTAAGATGGAAACCACCATGTACTTTTATTTTTGTCTTCTTTTAAAAATTATTTTTAACCCAACCGGGTGTTGTGGTGCACACCTGTACTTCCAACTACAGAGGAGGAAGGGTTGTCTCAGTCCAGCAGGTCGAGGCTGTGGTGTCTGTGAGTGTGCCACTGCGCTCTAGCCTAGGCGACAGAGTCAGACACCAACTCAAAATATATATATGTATATATATTTTTTAACTTAATATCATTGCCTACCTATTGATGTTTATATTGTTAAAGTGCATTTCCAAGTCACAATTAAATATTTATTGTCAATTCCTCCTTTAGGCATGTGTTGACAATTGTTAATTGTCATAAAGTATGTTAAGAGTGTGTTTTCCCCTAAAATAGTCATTGTTAATAGTTAACAATATAGTTTTTCCCATTTTCTAAAATGATAATCAAACATTAAAATAAAGTGAATGCATTAATTTTAATATCCTTATTTTTCATCACATTTCACCTCTTTGCTTATGTTTATTTCCCTGCTATGAATTGCCTTTTCATATTTCTTGCATATATACTATTTTTTTATGATTGATCTGTCTTGGCTGTGGATATTGTTTTATACTTAGTATGTCTAGCAAATACTACTTAAAATTTTACATGTACCTCTTTTTTTAAAATAGAAACTGTTTTACAGTTGAAATTTGTAATCTGACAATATTCCTTGACTTCATGCCAAAAAAAAATTTTCAAGACTACATTCTTCTTTTTCATATTATTTTAGAATTTTGACCTATAGGTAAGTTACTTTTATATAAAAAGTGAAGTTATTTAAACTTGTTTAAATTATTTAAGCAATTCATTAAATATAAAGTACTGTATGTTACAACCTCTTCACCAGTGATCAAGATGTTAAAACTGTCATATATTAACTTTATCTCACAAAAATTGTATTTTCTTTAATATTTTTTGAAATTTGTTATTCGTGATTCTCATACATTATTTTCTGAGATTTTATTAATGGTTCTTACTTGTTTTCCTGTTACACGGTACTGCCAACTTGTAAAAGTTTTAATGAAAGTTGTATCAGAATTACCAGAGGCCATCTTCAGTTCCTTGCCAAATGAAACTCTGTAACCTTGGAATTTTCCATGAGTTTCCAGATATACGCTCATTATCATAGTCTATGTATATATAGGATATTGGTTTTATTCACAACATCATGACTAGCACATTAATAACAACATACATTATCGAGCTCTAATTAATTCAACCCGTATAAACTGTTCATTTGTTTTTAAAATTAGGGACAAACAGTGTCTAATCACTTTTTTGCATAATAATATTCATCCACAGGGAAATATATAAAGTGCAGTCTACTCATAAAATTGAATGGACTAAAACAGCAATTATTAATGCACTAGCACTATATTATCAGCGAGGATAAATCTAACCATAAAATCTAGTGAAATGAAGAATTATATAAGAATATTTGAGCCGGGCTCAGTGGCTCAGCCTGTAATCCCGCGCCTTTGGGAGGCTGAAGTGAGAGGATTGCCTGAGCCCGCGGGTTCGAGACCCGCCTGGGCAGCGAGACCTCATCTCTACAATAAACCAAAAAATCAGCCGGGCGTGGTAGCGCGCGCCTGTAATTCCGGCTACTCGGAAGGCTGAGGCGGAAGGATCGCCGGAGCCCAGCAGGTCGAGGCTGCGGTGGCCGGGAGCGGCCACTGCACTCCAGTCTGGGTGACAGAGTGAGACTCCAACTCAAAAAAAAAAAAAAAAAAAAAAAAAAAGAATATTTGGAGAGTATTATGCAATGAGTATATTTAATATTGACAGAACAATGTTTTATAGATAAAGATATAATGATAGGATGAGTACATCCTATATGTGTAAAGTCATATATGGGAAAAATAAATCTCAAAATCAGCATAATTTTATCTCTCAATGAAAGAGAAATGTGTTCAGCAAGTTGAATCCAAGGGTTTCAGTTTTATTCATATTTTATTTCTCAAGCTGTCAGAGAGCTATGAAGCTGTCCATTAGTCCCAAAAGCCTTTACCTGTTTGAAATACTATACTAAATACAATAATTTTTGTCTCTTCACACTTATAATTCATTACACATGACTACTGTTTAGCAGAATACATAAGTGTTCTAAAATTATACAGTTGTTAATTGTTTAGAACTTTAGATGCTGACTATGAGGTTATCCATGGGACATATCTTGCTGTATTAGGGACCTTTCTGCCATTATGTCTGGGCAAGCCTGCTTCATCAATTGATGAGGTCCTATTTGTAGATTGTCGTGCTACTGATAGGAAGCTGAGCACAATGTGTGACTGAGTCTAGTCCAGATTACCAGAAAAAATTCTGACCTGAGACTAGCCAAATAGACCAGTAACAGAATTATGAGCTAAATGACTGTTGTTTTAAGATTACATTTGGGGCAAAATATTTGGGGGGGTCTAACAGCCGTTGTGCACTAAAAGCTTACTGAAAGAACACAAAGTAATAAATGTGATGAATTAATGAAAAGATTTATGTTCTATTTCTATACATTGTTTTAATCAAGAGACTATTTTAAAGTTGCGCTTTATGTTCAGAAATGAGATATAAAAATATTTTATACCTGAATATTTTATTGCCTGATTCAAAATTTAGTAATTTGTAAATAACATTTTAGATTGATTTAAGTCAAACTAATTTCTCTTTGCTAATATATAATCAAAATAATGTTTTCACCAACCTATTACATTCTATATGTAATGCAGGTACAATATCTACCTGATTTTTCATTATTTCAACATATTGTAAAACGAATTTTGTGGTATGTATTTTAACTGTCAATAATTTCATCTTATTTCTCATTCTATGTAGAGAAATTAATCCAACTATATACTTTTTACTTGATTACACCTGAAGAAGTTAAATAAACCTACTCACAGAATCTTGGATGATAATTTAAGATATAGCTTTTAAATTGAAATTGTTTCTTATTGCAATAAGAAGAATTACACTTAATCAAAAGTATTCTAGCATGGTAATCTAAAGGTAAGTGACAAAGAGCAATTTATAGTAAAATTCTGTGAAAAATAATTTTAAGCGCTAATAATGCTTCTTAAAGTTCACTAAAAGATTAATTTTGTAGCTTTCAATTTGTTTTACTTGTATTCCTGATTGATACGTTACTTAATACATAATGATATATTTTCTTAAATAGTCCTCATGGACAATAAAGCTTCAAATGAAATATTTGTATAGATATATAAAATTATTTTTTATTCATTGTAAAATTTCAAGATTAAGATTTAATTTTTAATTATTTAATTTTATTATTATTATCTTTTCAGAGGCAGGGTCTCACTCTGTTGCCCAAGCTGGAGTGCAGCCATCATCACTCAATATAATCTTTAGCTCCTAGGCTCAAGTAATCCTCGCTCCTTAGCTGACCCAGTAGCTGTCTATAGTCACCAGCCACCACTCCCAGTTAATTTTTATTTTATTGATTTGAAGTACTCTGTGTCCATGTTGCTTACCAGAAGATGAAGCAAATTCTTCATCCAGAGCTTCCATATTTTTTTCATACAAAAGTCCAGCATTAAATGAAAACTAATTAGTAGGGTTTTTTTAAGTAGCAATTGAAACATTCATAGAAATGCAAAGGATCAAGAAAAAAATAAGTTTGGAACCGTTTTCACTAGAGTACATAACCTACACTGTGTCAAGCATGACTACAAAACTCCAGTAATTAAGACACTGTGGTATTGGTCTAAAACAAGACTATAGATCAAAGGAATGATACACTGTATTAAATTCGAAAACAGATGTACACATTTAAGGGCTCTTGATTTGACAAAATAAACTTGCAGAACTGTGGGAAAATGAAGAAACATTAAACAGTGCCATACCAATATACTGTTTACTAATTAGTTTTCAAAAAAAACCACACACATTGAAAACATAAGTACATACTACCTATACTTATCAAAATGACTAAATTAGAAGAAATAGACCATATTGAGAGTGGTAAAAGTATGAAGCAACTTGAAACCTTTTATATGATTGATGAGAATATAAATTTGGACAACTACATTGGAAAATTATTTGATGATATCTTTACAAATTGAACATAGACATACCTTAGGAGATCATTTATATATTTTCCTTAAATAAATGTGTGCTGGTTTGCCAAGAAACATGCACAAACATGTTATAGCAGCATAATTTATAAGGAGCAACTGTTAAAAGCAGTTTAAATGTTTATTGACTGTAGTAATCCATCTCATGGAATTAAATCACAAACTGCAGCTACATACAATAGGTGGATGAATTTTATTCTTTATTTTCAGTTTTTATTTTATTTTCAATTTGAGGGGTACACGTGCAGATTTGTTCCATGGGTACGTAGCATGATAGTGAAGTTTGGGCTTCTAAATGATGAGAGTGGTATCCTATAGCAAATTTTTCAACACTTTCCTTTCTTCCTCCCTCCCCATTTTAGGAGTCTCCAGTGTCTGTTGTTCCCATCTTTGTGTCTGCATGCACCCAGAGTTGAGCTCCAACTTACAAGTGAGAATATGTGGTCTTCAGTTTTCTGTTTCTGTGTTGATTTACTTAGAATGATAGCCTTCTGCTGTATCCATGTTGCTGTAAAAGACATACTTTCGTTCTTTTTAATGGTTCTGTAGTTTTCTATGGTGTATGTGAAACACATTTCCTTTACCTAGTCCACCATTGATGAGCACCTAAATTGGTTCCATGTCTTTGCTATTGTGAATAAACATATGAGTACAGGTGTCTTTTTGATGGAGTGATTTATACGCTTTGGGGCATATAACCAGTAGTGAGATTGCTCGGTCAAATGGTAAATTTATTTTCGGTTTTTTGAGATACTTGCTACTGCTTTCCACAGGAGCAGAACTACCTTGCATTCCCACCAACAGTGTAGGAGTGTCCTCTTTTCTACACAGCTCACCAATTTTTTTTTTAGTTATTAATTAATAATAACCATTCTGACTGGTGTGAGTGGTATCTCATTGTTGTCCAAAAATAAACATTGGAGAAAGAACACACTATTCAATAAATGATGCTTGATAATTTTTTAAAAGTAATATTGAAATAATCCAGGCACAACAAAAAGAGTGAATCATTTATACGAATTTCAAAAAGAGAAAAAGTTTGTAGATTTAAAGTCTGAATATCAGTTATTCTCAAATGCAATAATAATTATGAATCTTAGAATGGAGGATGTTAATGCTAATATTGTTGTGTCTTGATTAAAATGTGGTGTCAAAGATGAACTCATTTTGGAAAAATTTATGGAGGTGAACATTTAACATTTGTTCAAATTAATTTTTTAAATTGAAAAAGGTGCACCAAAATTAACAATGTTTATCTTCTTATGGTAATAGGTACTAGTGATGCCTTTGAGTTTGTATTTTTTTTTCTTTTTAACAGTCTATTTTTCAAATTTTCAAATAAGAGAATAAATTGCTATTAATCTGAAACTAAAACTCTACACTGTAAAGAATATTTTTAGTAGACTACCACAATAGAAACAAAAATGGGGCAGGAGGGAAAGGAGAATGTCATTTACATTGTTAGAGTAAAGAGACATTCACTTTGACCATATTTTGATAAGTGAATATTTCCACATGTAAAGTAAAACTGAATATATCTTTAAAAAACTGTTAGGTAAGTATATATATATATATATATATATATATATATGCAGTCGCTTTGAAAATTATTTCCTCTTTACTTTTGGACTTAAGCAAAGTACAACCTGCTATTTTATTGTAATAGTGTAATCAGCAAAATATACATTTTTTCACTTACATTACCAGGTAATTGGTGAATTCAATACAGATATAACTAAAAATTCTAGAAAATGTCATGTAAATGCTCTATGATTAGAAGAGGATTTTATTTGTTTGTTTTGTTTTGGCTTTGGTTGGATAAAAATAAAAGCTTTTAAAAGCAATGAGAATAAGAAGATGGTGGTGAATGTGGTCAGTTATGCACATGAACTAGTAAAATACATAAAGCTATGTAACATTTTTCCTCAAGTCAAAAATTGACAATACATACATTTTGCTATTATCTTATTTGATGACTCTAGTAGATTTCAGGGAAGAAAAAATTTTGGAAAAAGAATTCTGGAAGACAAAAACAGGCATAAAATGTCATTAACAGACCAAGACTGTTCTTTGGATAAAATATTTTCAGGTAATTAAGAGACATTAATTCTCATGCTATTCATTTAAATGTGCTCTTCCTGTCCTTGTAAACATTGAGTGTACATGTGAAAAATTAGGAAAATGTTCAATACCAATTGCAAGACATGTAAATTGTGTTCCATAATTCTGACTATACTTTCTCTAGATGTCAAAGTCCCCAATCTGCCCTTTGACTGTTACTGCGTGGAACATTTATTTTTGCTTTCATAAACCCTTTACATAAAAAGCCATTTAACCCAGTCATCTGGATCATAACATATGCTTTTTCAGGGTTATCAAAATATCTTACTTTTCTTTTAAAGGCTCTTAACTATGCAATTTCAGTTTTGGGCTTTCTTCCAAACAGGACTAAAATAGATTTGCAGTTGCACAATAAACAAGAGTTGCTAATTGCCAATTTTGTAGAATTTCTTACAAAAAAGGAATATCACTTCAAAATGTGTTCTGATGGAACTTTCTTCCTCTCTATTCATCTTGTTTCTGATAACTCAGGACTATTTCTTTGCACTTGTGCATTTGAATTTTGCCTATGTTTTGAAAGAGAAGTTTCTTTTGTTTAATTTTCTCTTCTGTAACTACATTCTCTGCCTTTCTATTCTAGAGTTAGAACTGTAGCAATTTTCAAACTTTGTAATTTATCTTCAAAATATTATGCTTACATGTTCATCTTCAAGTAGAAATTGAGTAAAATTCTGAAAAGTTATGATTAAGCAAATGGTTTAACAATGCAATCAATAGAGTTTATGCTTCCAGCTGTTTATAAGTATGTTAATGCTATCTTATGTTTTCATTTACTTTAACTCCTCTGGACTCCTGCGTGTTTAATTTTGTAATAAAGAGTTATCTTTAAGAGTGACTAACTGTTAGTGATTACAATAAATAATGCTTTCTATTATTAACCGTGGTTTTTACATGGGAGATTAGTTCCTCCCTATGGTCAACAAGAAAAATAAAGGAGAGATAGGAATATACATGCAATTGATTATATATTAAAAGTATAGGAATACATGGTTATTAGTAAGATCACTTGAACATGACTGATAACTACTTCAATTGATTTTCTCTTAAGAACTTTATAAAATGGTTTTGCACTATATATGTTCTGTATTTAGTGTAAACATTTCCTAAATTAATTTATCCTTTAACTTTTCCAAAATACAGAATTACTTATAAATTAGTTACTATCACGCTGTCAGTTAACTCAGAAAGTTTTTCTATATTTTTCTTTGCTTGAAACCACTTGTTCTCAACTCCTGATCTTTTACCAATATTTCAGATTTAAGTTTATAAGACACTTTAAAAATCCTTGATTTCCTAAACTAAATAAAATTATTTTGCTATATGTTTCAGTAGCTCCTTGTACTTTCTAATTAGAAAGTAGAACTTATTACACCTTGCAATAATGTGTTAATTACAATCTTGTTTAGGCAGAATATTTGTCCACATTTCCAGGAGTCAGAAACTTCACTGTCTGTCTGTCTATCTATCTATCTATCTATCTATCTATCTATCTATCTATCTATCTATCTATTCATCCATCCATATCTTTATACATCTATCTTATATCACCTATCAATATCTATATAGATATTGTAACTGACAGCATGATAGTAACAGATACTAACACATATATAGAGATGCATTTATTGAATGATAGACTAACATTTATGTAAGCAGTTAAGTAATGGAGGGACTTTTGGACAACAAAACTAAAGGGAAAATGATTATAACCAGGAGTTTGTAACTTATATCAGAGTATAAATATCTCAAAAAAATAAGCAGGGAAACAGAGGAGAAAACAAAATTCTGAGACAACTCAGGTCAAAAGTGGCTTGAGACATATTTGAATAAACCGTGTCTTGGATCAAGAGATGGATCTCCATATGCAGGCCAGAAAAAGAAGCCACTGTTAGAGAAATGGAAGCCAAGGTCAGCTTCATCAGCTCCAGAAAGCCGGGAGTGGAGCTAGTTTTGTGATTATTACATGACTAGTGTCTATTTGTGTTCCAAGCTAGAGAGGAAATGCCAAATATTGGCTTACAATTTTAGTCAAAAAGAGACCATGTTGGAAGTTGAATTGTGGGGCCTGCCAATATCTCTTACTGCCTTTAAGCAAAGTCTATGGCATAGCTCCTGATGATGCAAAACAGAGCCAATATATATCCCGATTCCCGAGGTTATTTCCCTAGTCTGGTACATGCTGCTCTGCTAACACAAAACCATGAAGTGAGACAACAAATTGCAGGTTGACAGAAATATATATGTAATTGTTGTAAGATATAAAGAACTAGACTTTTAAACAGAATAATGAGAAATCGTATGAAAGCTGTAATTGGAAGGAGGCATTTGTCATACTTTAGCACAACCCTTAACACAGGTGAAGTATGAGAGAATATAAATAGTTTCCAGTTGGGAAGCCTGTCAAGCGTATCTTCCGGGACCGGTCAGATGTCAAGTGGGGCCTTAGAAGAAAGTGCTCAGGACAATTGCAGGTATATGGAAGGACACTGCTAATGGCAGCTTGTCAGCAAGAGACACTGCACAACCAATGGTTTTAGAGGGTGAGGAAAAGTAGAGTATTAAGATAGAACAGGAAGTGGGCAGAATAGAATCTAAGTCGATCTCCATCCTGGGGTAATGGGAATCCCAGTGCTGTAGTGCTGTCTATGATGATAGAATGCTTTTCATGATGGCTTGTTTCCCAGATCTTTTGGAGGAGTGGTTTTAAAACCAGAGAAATGATTCCCAGGTTCTGCAAACAATGTTCAAGGGGAACCTGAAAGTGAACAAATTTAATAGTATCAAATTCATGTGTGTATTCCTCTCTTAAAATTCATTTGCATAAAGTTACTCATTTAAGAAGTACAGTTTTCCTTTTCCAATTTTTCCCTTTCAAATTGCCATATTCCTAGAAGGAAGAGGAGGAAGAGAAGGAGAAGGAGGAGGAGGGAAGGCGGGAAGGAGGGAAGGAGGAGGAGGAGGAAGAGAAGAAGGAGAAGGAGGAGGAGAGAAGGAGGGAAGAGAAAAGAAAAGTGGGTCACTAACCAATCCTTAATCTTATCACCATGCTGTGTTCCAGGGTTAAAGCAAGACAAACACACACACACACACACACACACACACACACACACACACACACACACACACACTGTTTTGGATATTGAACTAAAAGAACACTTTGAAATTGCTATAGGAGGCCAGGCACGGTGGTTCATGCCTATAATCCCAGCATTTTCGGAAGCCGAGGTGAAAGAATTGCCTGAGCCCATGGGTTCAACACCAGCCCGAGCAACGTGGCAAGACCACATCTCTACAATAAATCAATAAATAATTATCTAGGCATGGTGGTGCGTGCCTGTAGTTCCAGCTATCTGGAAGGCTGAGACAGAAGGATCAGCTGAACCCAACAGGTTGAGGCTGCAGTGGCTAAGAGCGTGCCACTACACTCTAGCCTGGGTGACAGAGTGAAATTCCAACTCAAAATAAATAAATAAAATAAATAAAAAGAAATTGCTATTGGGGTTAAGAAGGTATGTAATTCTTAAAAAAAACAACCACATTGCAATTTGCCTTATCTCTTCAGGTTGCTGCAAGAACCTGAAGAAATAACTGTTATTTATTTATTTCTCACATATCTGGACTCTACAAGTCCAAGATCAATGAGCCTACATGATCAGGTTCTGGTGAGGGACTTCTGGTTGAGTTGCAAACTGCTGACTTCTCCCAGTGTCCTCACTTGGTAGAAGGATCAAACAAGCTCCCTAAAGCCTATTTGTAAGGACACTGATCCCATTTATGTAACTACAAAGAGCAAGAAGTCTAGAAGAAAGGTTTAGTAGCTTGATTCATCTGTCGCTTGAGTTTTATTTGAATTTTGATCTAAACAACTCAAAAGATATAAGATGATATTTTAATAAATCATGTAACTATAAAGAGCAAGCAATTTAGAAGAAAGATTTAGTAGTGTGATTCATCTGTCACTTGAACAAAAAGTAAATAAATGTGACTTTGTTCAGAGAAGTAGAATTATTTATACAATTTGAAGCATTTAATGGGTCCTCGTGGCATATAATTTTATGATAAAATATAATAAAAATAAACTATTGGGGAAATAAAAAACTAGTTAAATAGTCTCACTATTAAAAGAAAATTGACCACTCATAATTTTTAACCTTTTTTAGCAACACTTTCAGGCATATACAAAGGTAGAGAGAATAATACAATGAGCCTATGTGCACCTATAACTCAACTTCAACAGCTGTTAATTCATATAATTCCACTAATCCTATCTGTTCACAGTTTAAATAAAATCACAGATACCACATTCATTCACAGATTAATATTTCCATACGTGTATCTGACTTATGTATTCACAATGTTAACAGTAATCCTCTGATGGCAGCAAATACCCATTTGATGTTCAGCTTTCCAAAGTATCACAAAACTGCTTTAATTTTTTTCGAGTCGTTGAAATCAGAATACAAAAAAAACTCATAAAACCTATCTCTTATATTTGGATAATATACAAGACAGGACCTGCCAAAAAACAGAATTATCTTTTGGAGTTTCGACTTATAGTACAGGCTTCCCCAGTGATTTAAGTGTTCTAGAAACCCATCAACATCAGTGTACCTACCAGCTAGTGTTGTTGTGAGAGGCTGTGTTTAGCTTCAGTGAATTTTTGTTTGCAGATTCTTTTGATGTGTTTGTCCATTTCATGATGAATAATTTACAAGTGCACCTGCCCACACTGCAGTGAGTGCTCAGCAGTTTTTGACCAAAAATTGCATTATCCCCATGACTTACACCCCCATTCAGCCCATCTCACCCCAAGCGACTTTTTTTTTTATTTTCCCGAATGAAAAAAGTCCTCAAATGGAAACTTTTGCAGATGTGGGTGTGGAAGAGGTGAAACAAAATACGGCAGACACTCTAAAAGGCATCAAAATTGACAAGTTCAAAAACTATTTTGAGCAGAGGAAAAGCATCTTGATAGGCATATTGTGTCAAATAGAGAGTACTTTGGTGACTGAAGTTCAAATATGCAAGAATAAATAAATATGCAATTTAAAAAATATAAATGTTGGCTTTTTGGGTGTTTCCCCTCATATCTCAACTTTTGTATATGGTGTGAGTGGGGTCCAACTTCAGTAATTTGTGTTTAGATATTTAATTGTTTCAGCACACTTTGTTAAAAAGACTATTCTTTCCCTCATTGAACTGTTTTAGTATTACTATCAAAAATTAATTAACTGCAAAAGTAAGGATTTATTCCTGGATATATAGTGATACTCTGTTGATCTACAAATCTATCTTTACAACAGTGTCACTATATTTTGGTTACTTTGTAATAAATATTATAATTGGAAAGTATGTGTCATTTGATTTTTTAAAATAAAGGTTGTTTTGAATATTCAGAATCTAGTACAATGTCATGTGAATTTTAGTATGTCTATGTCTGGAAAAAAAAAAAAAGGCCAACTGAAATTTTGAGAGGCATCTTGCTCCACCTGTAGACCAGTTCCTGGATAATTGCCATCTTGAAGATGTTGTCTTCCAATTTACAAATATGAGAGGTGTTACCAATTATTTAAATATTTTTAAAATAAATACCTTTCAACATGTTTCTTTACTTTCAGTGTGTAAGTCTTGCATTTTCTTTGGTAAATTTACTCATTTTTTTTATTATTTGTGATGTATTATAAATGGAAAATACCTTCTTAGTTTCATTTCCAAGTAGTTTATTGCTAGTATATGGAAATATATTTGTTTTTTGTATATTGTGTTTTTATCCTGCAAATTCTAAAATGATTTTTCAATTCTTATGGTTATTTTATTAAGATTTTGTATATGAAAAATCATATAATCTAAGCAGAGGTAGTTTTACTATGTTCAGTCCAATCTGGATATTTCTATTTATTTTTCTTCCCTAGTTGTCTTACCTGTAACATCCATGTTGGGTAAAAACAGTCAGAGATGACGTCCTTAGCCTCTTCCCATTCTGAGGGGTAACATATGCACTCTTTGGCCATAGGTTGTTAGCTGTAAACTTTTTATAAATCTTTTATTACAGGTTGAGGAAATTACCTTCTATTTTACTTGGTTGAGTGCTCTTATGATTAAAGGCTGTTGCATTTTGTCAAATTATATGTCTATATCAACAAAATGATCACATTGTTTTGTCCTTTATTCCATTAGTGTGATGTTTTACATTGATTTTTTTAAAAATTAAGCCAAACTTGCATTACTGATATAAATCGCATTTGGTTATGGTATATAACCTTTTAAAAAATAATTTTCTACATTCAGTTTGCTAGAATTTGTCTAATGAATTTGCATCTATATTTATAAGGAATATTGATCTGCAGTTGTCTTATTGTGTTTTTCAAATCTTTATCTTCATAGTGTACACTAATATAGAAAATTCACTGGAGTGGATTAATAACAGAGTTCATTTGGCAGAAAAAAAGGTTGAGAAAATTTGAAGATGGTTTAAGTAAGAACATCCAGTCTGACAAACAGACATTTTTTTAAAATTAAGAAAATGTGAATAGAGACTCAGGAACGTATGGAATATCATCAAACTTTAGCAGGGTGAGGGGGCGATGCTATGGCAGTTATGGAAGGATTTCAACAAAAGATGCACAAATAATATTGAATATATAATGGACAAAATCTTCCTAAATTTTATGAAAAACATTAAGCTATACATCCAAGCACAGGAGCTTCTTGAAAATCCTCACACCTTGTCTTCCCCTTCCAGTGGCTAAGGCACCTTGTGACCTGGAACTAGGTTGCTGAATTTTGTAATGAATGTACTTGTGAGTCTTTGATTCCAAATATGACTACAGAACTGTACAAAGGAGATAGTAGCAGGGCAAGTTAAAACACAACAAAATGTGCTGTTCTCAACAATATTCAGCTATTTTTCTTGAGTAAATGCTTTTTGGATTATTGCAAATCTTTGATTAACCCAAAAAGTTCTGAGAATGTTTACTTTCATTTATTTTTTGCCAGTGCTATTATTGCTTTGAATTTTAGACGTTATTACCCTATTCTTCCAGAAATCCTTCTTGTTGCAATGATTATAATTTGTCTTACTTTTAAAGGCATGAATATTACTTGTTAGCAATATTTAAGCTATACTAGCACAAGACATTTAAGAAGTTTATGTAGTTACTG
This sequence comes from Carlito syrichta, assembly GCF_000164805.1. Lineage (NCBI taxonomy): Eukaryota > Metazoa > Chordata > Mammalia > Primates > Tarsiidae > Carlito > Carlito syrichta. Next base: position 205,324 of record NW_007252978.1, on the reverse strand, counting down.
CAGAAATAATAGGAATTTAATTAGAATAGCAATACCTTAAGTAAAAAAGAGTCTCAAAATATTGTAATACACTTGTGGGTCTTCATACACACAGAGACACACACAGACTCCAATCCATGTATTTATCATTTGAAAATGCACACACACTCCAATTCATGTATTTATCATTTGAAAATGAGGTTACATTATATAATTTTTCTCTACTATAAAATCAACTTTTGCAGCCGGGCTCGGTGGCTCAGCCTGTAATCCCGCGCCTTTGGGAGACTGAGATGAGTGGATTGCCTGAGCCCGCGGGTTCGAGACCCGCCTGGGCAGCGAGACCTCATCTCTACGATAAATCAAAAAATCAGCCGGGCACGGTAGCGCATGCCTGTAATTCCGGCTACTGGGAAGGCTGAGGCGGAAGGATCGCCGGAGCCCAGCAGGTCGAGGCTGCGGTGGCTGGGAGCGGCCACTGCACTCCAGTCTGGGCGACAGAATGAGACTCTAACTCAAAAAAAAAAAAAAAATCAACTTTTGCTTAAGTTAAGTCATATTTTTACCAGGAAGTGATATGTGTTTTATTTCCAGAAATTAAGAAAATAAATATGAATAAGTTTATGAAATAATTCATTAGTATAATTTATTTTATATAGTGTATTCAACTCTATGAATCTATTTTTTAATTTTTATTTCACTAGTTTTCTGCTCATGTTTTCAGGATACTGACTGCTCATTCTACTCATGTTATTTTAAAAAATACATCTTCAACTAAATTTCTCATAAATGGGGCTAGAAACTTACAATTTACTCTACAACTTGTACAAATGACTTACCGATATATTAAGAAACATTTTAAATCTATGGCAGTGCTATGAATTAAATTAATTTTTCAACTGTGCAGGTAGCCTATTTGATATAAACAATCTTTAATTTAACAAATGCTGCTATGAGTCGAACACAATTCTAGGCATTGAAGTCACAGTGAGGAAAAAAGTACCAGTCATCTCTGAGTGCTCCTCTATTGAAAAAAATATCCAATTAGACAGGCAAATAAATATGTATATATAAGATTTTGTCATACAATGTTACACTCTATAAGCTCCCAAAAGAATATTAGAGTTTAGCAAATGAAGGGAATCTACTGTGAAAGGTTGATTTTATTCTGGAGGGTACATTTGAGTAGACATCAGAAATTTTCAGAAGAGAGAGGTGAAGAGAGAGGTGCTGGGGAGGGTACTCTTTGCTGGGAATGAAGGGAGAAGATTACACAGGAGGACCTTCCCAGAGCATCAGTCCCCAGCAGTGCTTGCTGACTTCATTTGTCTTTTAGAGTAGACCAATACTCCATCAGAAGCACAACATAAAATATAATGATCTAATTAAAATGCATATAATTCAATTCCTTTCTCCCATCTCTAGTTTCTGTCCCTGACCTTAGCAAATGAATATAGTATAGATGCAGGTTAGTTGGTAAATAGGGATGAAAATGTCATATTTTGATTGTGTCTAAAGTTTTTTTTTTAAATAAGGTTATAGAAAAAAATATCAATAAAGAGTGAATAAAAAGAGAAGATTTGAGCAAGAGGAGAAAGTTTAAAAAATATTTTTGGTTTGTGAGATGGTGCATTAGTCAGAATTCTACAGAGAAACAAAACCAATAGGGTATATGTATATGTATATGTATATGTATATGTATATGTATACACACACACACACATCTATCATCTATCTATCCATGTATCTATCTGTCTACCGATCGAGAGATTTAGTATAAAGAATTGACTCTGGCCAAGCACAGCAGCTCACACCTGTAATCTCAGCAACTCGGGATGCCAAGGCAAGAGGATCACTTGAGGCCAAAAGTTTAAAACAACTCTGGACAGCATAGTAAGACCTTGTCTTTATAATAAAACTTATAAATGAGTTGGGATCATGGGACATGCCTGCAGTCCTAGCTACTCAGGCGGCTAAGGCAGAAGGATTTCTTGAGCCATGAGTTTGAGGGTGCAGTGAGCTACGAGTTTGCCACTGCACTCCAGCCTAGGTAGCAGAGTGAGACCTTGTCTCCAAAAAGACAACGGCAGCAACAAAACAAACAAACAAAAAGGAATTGGCTGTTTTGGTTATAGAGTCTGACAAGGACTATACCTGCAGATTAAGACAGCATGGTGAAACCCAGGAAAGTAGATGCTGATGGTACAGTTCCAGTCAGAAGGCAGGCAGGCTCAAGGTTCCAAAAGAACCCATGTGTCAGCTTCCATCTCGAGGCAAGAAGAAAGTTACTGTCCCAGTCTGAAGGCTATCAGGCAAGAAGAATTCTACTTAAGGGAGGGTCAACCTTTTTGTCCTATTCAGCCTTCAATGATTTGGAAGAGGCTCACCCACCTTAAGGAAAGCAATGAGCTTTACTCATTCTACCAATTTAAATGTTAATCTCAAAAAAAAAAAACCCAAAAAACTTTGCAGAAGCTCCAGAGTAACATTTGATCAAATACCTAAGCACATTGTGACCTTGACAAGATGATCCAGAACATAAATAATCACAGTGACCGTCGTCATTAATGTCTGCAGTCACAAATTTTAAATGATAATTTGTAGCATTTTGTGTTTCATCCAGCCACCCTCGACATTTATAGCTAAGACTAAAGGCAGAGATTGTGACTCAAAGTGTTCAGGTTTACCTAGATAATGATCCAGGATTGACTTTTTTTTCCTATAAATAATTTATACACATGGCTCATATTGTCTATGTGACAACAACTCATCTCTGCCATTGAAGCATGAAGCAACATAGAAAATAACTAAGCAAATGAGTGTGACTGTGTTCCAATAAGCCTTTATTTATAAAAACATGAGGTAAGCTGATTTGGGTCCACAAGCTGTAGTTGCCAAAACTATGATTGTAACAGATGAAGAGAACGAATGTTGAATGGGTCCTTACAATTACATATGCCCTGGAAAATGTTGAAAACATCATTTTCAATCTCTTGTGTGAATAGATTTTTATATTTTGATTATTTGTATGTATTTTAACCTAAAAGCCATTTATGATTAACATCATTAAAGTGAAAGAATATTTCTGACACATAAAAGGACAACAATATAGAATTTATTAAGAGAGAACATATTCCTTCCTATCACTGATTGATATTTTGTCAGAATTTACAAATGTATAAGGAAGCGTTCTCCAGAAAAGCAGAAACAGTAGGATATATGTACATACAAGCATATCTATATACATACAGTATCTATATGCAATTTCTACTTCAGAAACCAAAAAACTCGTTTTCTTTCTAACATTAAAACTAAACCTCTATTATGCACAAAACTGAATTCTAATATATGCCTAAACTCTACACATCTACACTATATTCAAGTGTTAACAAGAAAGGGAAAGTATTTATATAGAGAGAGAACATCACAATAATTGCTTTAAATAATTTTTGCTAAGGGCGAAAATGCAATTTCTTCTTGCCAGTAATCCAGAATGAGTCTCTGTAATATAATAAACATTGACTTTGTTCTATATTTAAAATGATAGGTTTGTATACCCTTGATAATAAGAATTCAAATCTTAGAGACTTGATTACTCTTTCTAATTTCTAGACAATCTGACAACTTCAAGAACATTAAGATAAATGTTGATGTAGGAACAAAGAGTAAAATAATCAAGACAACTAATTCAAAATAGCAGGAGGTTGAAAAATATTTGCTGAATCCAACCACATTTAATCATTTGAAAAGACAAGCTGACAATTTTTAGTTATACACAAAATAAGATTTATCTTTGTATTCTAGACATTATATTTACCACATAAATAAGATATGTAGATATTTATAAGAGGAAGAAGGAAACAGAGATGGGGAGAAAGACAAGGCAAAGGAGAAAGCTGAGGAACGAGAAGCAGTGAAAAGAAAACGAATGTGAAGAAGAAAAGGACACAAGAAGACAACATAAAAGGAGGATAAGGAAAGGGGCATTGTGAAGAAGGAAAAACTAAAATGTCAGCAGATAAAGAAACTGCAGTAGTAGTAACAGAAGAATAAAGAGCAGGGAAGAGTCAAATTAAAGAGGAAAATAAAAGGAGAGGAGGAAAATTAAAACAAGAAGAAAGATGTGGGGCAGTGTTAGCAGTAGTACTTGATAGATTTTTAGATTTCATCTGTGATCTTACATGTAAATTAAATCCAGGAATAAATGTCATTAGTATTGTATTTTCATAATCAGATCAGAGATACTGGCAATTAGTCTTCTAATACATACAAATAATTTATCTCTTTTACAAAATAAGAAATGGGAGCTTTGCGAGAAAAGCAACCTCAATTTTGAAAAATTTAATCAATAAAATGGTTTATCCATCTCTTTTTAAAATTACATTGTATAGGTTGCCAAATACAAGAAAGCAATGACTTGCAAACAATTATGTAGATATTTGTATCTATATATATCTATATATGCAGATATCAGAAGTTTGTATATATGTGTGCATATATATATATACATATATATGATATCTATTTTTACACCAGAATTATTTGAGATAAAATGTTTTCCTTTGTGCAAAATTAATTTTCAATAATATGAATGATCTATAAAAAGTCTTTCTGTTTGCTTTGATTTTTAAGTGATTATGTGAATTTTATAGATGAGGAAAGTGAAAATAATATTAATTGGTCTTTCCTTCAAAAGAGTTACCACAGTTTATACTTCAGTGTTCACATTTTAATTGAGTTATTTGAGGAAAGTTTAATAAGTCAATTTTATACAGTAGTTGGAATAGGGTTAAAAATACAACAAAGGAATGTGTAGCCTTACTGGGCTAGTCACAACAGGACAGGTCTACCAACCTCAGTATTGAATAGAAAAGGGACTAGGAAGGAAACAGATGTATAATATCCCAGAAGCCTTCAAAGAGCAGTTAATATTGAGTTTTGGCAAATCACATTCTGGTACATTAAATTTACTTTTTTAGTGTCTAATGTGAGATGCATATCAAAGTTCTTTTTTTTTTTTTTGAGCTGGAGTCTCACTCGGTTGCCCAGACTGGAGTGCAATGGCCGTTCCCGGCCACCGCAGCCTCGACCTGCTGGGCTCCAGCGATCCTTCTGCCTCAGCCTTCCAAGTAGGCGGAATTACAGGCATGCACTACCATGCCTGGCTGATTTTTTTTTTGATTTATAGTAGAGATGAGGTCTCGCTGCCTAGGCGGGTCTCGAACCCGCGGGCTCAGGCAATCTACTCACCTCAGCCTCCCAAAGGCGCGGGATTACAGGCTGAGCCACTGAGCCCGGCTCATATCAAAGTTCTTATTCTTTCTTTTTATCTAGCAGGCTATTTAAAAAGAAATATCTACATACATGCAAATGCCATGAACATATGCATACTTACACATACACACACACACATAAAACTTCTAAAGAATACCAATGCTTGTCAGAAAAACTAAAGTCTCTATTCTTATTATAAGAAATGCTTTTTTATAGTAAATATAAAATATTTATAAGAATTGGTATTCTGATTTTAGTAAAATATTATAGCAAAATATTTAAAAACTATATATAAAATACTATAAAATAGCAAATTAAAGCCAAATAAATATAATAAAAATAAAATAAATAAAATAGTAAAATAATTGCTATTTTACCTTAGTGTAAAATAATGTACTCTTCTTTTTGCACATAACAGGAAAGCAATTTTTTTAATATAAAGTGTCCATTTTTTTATCCTCTGGCTTTCTAAATGAACTTTTTTTAGTGGATCTAAAATGGTTTTCTTTTGTATAAAGGGAAACAACCATTACAGAAGCACAGACCATCTGAATACCAATTCTTAGGTCATTCAGTCCTGAGCTGAAATCTGCATTGAGAGTCAAAGGGTGTGATGAGATACAGGTGCTTTTGCAAGTCACATATCCCCCTTAGAAAATGCTTGCTCTCCTTACAGAGCCATTGTCATAGCTAGGAAATGGATGGAAATGAAACAGAAGGCAGTTTTGTTTCTGGCTCCTGGAACTATTTCCTACGCTTCTTCTGGATACTAACAAGCAATATCTCTGTGTTTAGCAGGTGAGATACCTATGCTAGAATTATGAAACAATCATCAAAAACACAACAAATCAGCACATTCGTAACACCTATACACATTAACACATCGATGCACTCTTAGACCAACCATGTTCTTCCATACGATAATAATTTTTTCTCTAGAAGTATGATTTCTGATTTTTCTATCATGTTTTTGTTTATTTTTACTTTTAAGTTTTATTTTATTTTTAACTGAAAAATAAATATTATCTATATTTACAGGGGAAAATGCAATGCTTCGCTACATATATGTGATGTGGATTTTTCAGGTCAGCCTGGGCTTGGAGACTGTTAGCTTAAGGGGTCGGCCAGTCAAGCCCCAGAGAGAGTCGTTGAGGGGCTGGTAATCCTAGCCCTAGAAGTGTCAGCTCTATGGGCTACCAAGCCAAGCCCTGAGAGTGTTGTGATTTGTGGGCTGGCAACCCTAGCCCCCGAAGTGTTGGCTCTAATGGACTGGCAAACCAAGCCCTGAGAGTGTTGCTGGTTCAAAGGGCTGGCAAGTCTAGCTCCTTGGGTGTCTCAGCTTTGGAGTCTCACCTTCTTTGGGCAGCTCTCCAACTTCGACCGGCTCCATCAACTGGCAAGCCAGCTTCTGGGGTGCATGGCTCTTGGTTCTGACAATCTTCTGCAGCTCTTCAAGTCGCAGCTCTTCAAGGCCTAGGTTCTCGTCTCATGCCCATGAAGAATGAGGGACACAGCCAGTCAGAAAGTGAGAAAGCAGGACTTATTGAGGACAGAAAAACTCCTACAGTGGGAAGGGACCCAAAGGCGTTGCCCATCTGGGGCCGAAAGCCTGGTGTTTATATAGCCCTAAGTACAAGTCGATTGACTAGCACTACCTGTGAGCTGTTACTGTTCTGATTGGTCAGTATTGAGGTAGGGACCTAATGGTGAACTGATTGGCTGCTTTTCGATTCCAGCAGTGAGTACTTAAGCTTTAGCTTGAGAGGCTGGCAGGAAGATTGTTTACCAATGCTGAGCCTAAGCGGCCTGCTGGAGTTCGTTACATCATTACCAGAGGACCTGCCTGTCTGTCTGCCTAGCTTTTCTCTAGCTATCTTCTGTCTTATATGCATTGTGCAATGATCTTATCAGGCTATAATAAGCATGTACATCACCTCAGATATTTCCTATGTCTTTATGATGACAATATCAAAAATTTTTTTAGGTATTTTACAGTATACATTAGTTTATTGTTAATTGTGGTCTTCATGCTGTGTGATAAAACACCAGAACATACTACTCCTATCAAACTGAAATTTTGTACCCATTAACCAACACTTCCTCTTTTCCCATCCACCCTCCACACTAGCCCCTACTACCCACCATACTATTTAATACTTCAATAAGTTTGATTCTTTTAGATTCTATACATAAGTAAGGTCTTATGTTATTTGTTTCTCTGTTCTTGGATTATTTCATATATTATAATGCCTCGAAGTTCATCCACTTTGTCACAAATGACAGAATTTTCTTTTTAAAATAGTGAATAGTATTTTATTGTGTATATATACCGCTACATTTTTATTTTTATTTTTTTTGAGTTGGAGTCTCACGCTGTCACCCAGACTGGAGTGCAGTGGCCGCTCCCGGCCACCGCAGCCTCGACCTGCTGAGCCCCGGCTATCCTTCCGCCTCAGCCTTCCAAGTAGCTGGAACCACAGGTGCATGCTACTACGCCCGGCTAATTTTTTTTTATTTATTGTAGAGATGAGGTCTTGCCAAGTTGCCCAGGCGGGTCTCGAACCCGCGGGATCCACTCACCTCAGCCTCCCAAGGTGCCGGATTACATTTTTAAATCCATTTGTCTGTTTGTGGATGCTTAGGTTGTTTTCATATCAGGGTTATTGAATAATGCTACAATGGAAATGAATGTACAGACAATTCTTCAACTTGTGGATTTCCATTTCTTTAGGTATATACCCAACAGGAGGGTTGCTGAATCACATGGTAATTCTATTTTTATTTTTTTGAGAAAGCTTCATACTGTTTTCCAAAATTGCCATACTAATTAATAATGCTACCAAAAGTGTATAAAGGTTTCCTTTCATCCACGTCCTCATCAACACTTGCTATCTTTCAGCTTTTTGATAATGCCAGTCTAACAGGTGAAAAATGATATCTCATTGTCATTTTAAATTATGTCTGTCTGATAATTAGAGATCTTGAGGATTATTTATATATTTGTTGGCTATTTATTTGTCTTCTTTGGAAAAATGTCTTCTTAAGTAATTTTCCCATTTTGTAATTGGGTTATTCGTTTTCTTATTATTGACTAGTTTTAGTTTTACACAGGGGTTATAAATAAAATAACTCCTTTCTATTTTCCATAGTTTAAAACTCTAAGTATCTCACTCCTGTTCCTGTTTTTACTCTCGCTTTTACTGTCCTTGCTTTGCTGATTAAACTAATGTTTAATTTATTTAATAGTTACATTTGTAAACATCGCATTACTATATCAACAGGTTCAGAGGGCAATTCATTTGGCTAGAAGTGTGAAGAGATAAAAAGCTTAAATGATTCTATCTTCCTCCTCTAATTTGATGCCCACAATTCTATAATCTTCTACTCAAGTGGGAGCTATAGTTCATTTTGTTTTGTTTCTTGTGATGCTTGGAGACACTGCATTTTAGTATGCTCTTTAGTTAATTAATTAAATTAGGAGAGAAATGCAGACTTTCCAACTACATCTCTTAAGGTTAGCAAATTAGTTCAATATCTCACTTTAATTTGCTCTATTACAATTTCTCTGTATAGACAGAGTCCTCCAGATACTGTGCTACTCATTATGAGCTAATATTTCATTGAATTAGTTTATGAGACATTTTCAAAGTACACAATAACAACCAATTTATGCTTTCTAATTTCTGGTTATCATGATTTCTTGGTTATCAAACCAGATCTTTAACATCAGTCAAATATAAATATCAGCAAATTATCTCTTCCGACTTGATTATATGGTGAATTTTAAGTGATAAAGGCGGCTTGGCTTTGATAAACTACAAATTTTATTTGTAAGAAATCAAAGTTGACACACAGAACGGACTTAGCTCTCTTCCTTATTTGACTATCTGGGTAAAGTATCTGATATAATCCCTCCTGTTCTATGTCATCTGTTCTTCAATCGGTTTCACATTGCTTTAGAGGACAGGCAACGTTTGGTAAATACATGATATATGAATAGCTGGAACCAACTTGTCATTATTTTCAGTTCCTAAAACCAATATAAATAATAAGATTACTATAGACACAAAACTAGTCAAGGCAGCATATATCAATTAGTTATCGGGGGAACAAATGCTGGGCAGCAATTCATCTCCCAAACTCAGTAGGGTTCAGCAATAAGAATTTCCTCTCATACTTTTAGATCTGTAGACCTAATAAAGATCATCAATCTAAATAAAGCTCAGGTTGGAGTCTCTGCTTCTATCTAGGGGTCTAGATTGACTCTTCATTGAAGGCTAGGCTCAATTTGTTGCAATTATATTTGCTGTAGGGATCGGGCTGGAGCAGCAGCAACCCTGGAAACATCTCAATAATGGTAGACATGAAAAGATAGAAGAACAAAACCATGGAAATGTGATAAAAGATTCTGCTATATCACATCACATAATATGTCCTTTGTCAAAGCAAGTCACATGACTGAGCCCATAGGCAAATTATAGAAATAAACAATCTACTCAACTGGTAGGCAAAGCCTTTCTTTTCCAAACATAGAGGAGGGGGACTTTTTCTTCTTCTTCCTTTTTTTTTTGTTTTTGAGACAGGGTCTTCCTCTGTCACCCAGGCTGGAGGGCAGTGCTATGATCCAGGCTCACCAAAACCTCAACCTCCTTGGCTCAAGTGATGCTTCCTCCTCAGCCTTTTAGTACCTGGGACTGCAGGCCTGGGTCACTACACCCAGCTAATTTTTATATTTTTTGTAAACATGAGGTCTTTCTTTCTTTCTTTCTTTTTTTTTTTTTTTTTTGAGTTGGAGTCTCACTCTGTCACTCAGACTGGAGTGCAGTGGCCACTCCTGGCTACTGCAGCCTCAACCTGCTGGGCTCCGGCGATCCTTCCACCTCAGCCTTCCAAGTAGCTGGAACTACAGGTGCGCGTTACCATGCCCAGCTAATTTTTGGTTTATTGTAGAGATGAGGTCTTGTCAAGTTGCCCAGGCGGGTCTCGAACCCGCAGACTCAGGCAATCCACTCACCTCCGCCTCCCAAAGCACTGGGATTACAGGCTGAACCACCAAGCCTGGCAACATGAGATCTTTCTATGTTGCCCAGGCTTGTCATGAGCTCCTAGACTTAAGCAATTCTCCTGACTCAACCTCCCAAAGTTCTAGGATGACAAGCATGAGTCACTGCACCCTGCTAGAAATGAATATTTGATGAAGAATAATCAAATCTTTCTCAGAACTTAAGTTAAATATTATGTGATATATTTAGCTATGCAATGACTTAGGACACTATAAATGAAATCATTTTATTTTGACATAAATATATATAATACATATATTTATATGATGCCTATGTTATAACAATCACACGTTGAAAGACAATATTATTATTATTATTTTGAGTTGGAGTCTCACTCTGTCGCCCAGACTGGAGTGCAGTGGCCGGGAGCAGCCTCAGCCTGCTGGGCTCCGGCTATCCTTCCGCCTCAGTCTTCCCAGTAGCTGGAATTACAGGCGCGTGCTACCACGCCCGGCTAATTTTTTGATTTATTGTAGAGATGAGGTCTCGCTGCCCAGGTGGGTCTCGAGCCCGCGGGCTCAGGCAATCCACTCACCTCAGCCTCCCAAAGGCGCGGGATTACAGGCTGAGCCACCGAGCCCGGTTGACAATATTATTTTTTAAAGGTCATGGAATTTGTCATTTTCTATAATAAAAGCCTGATTGTCCTTGTTTTAGTTAATCTAAGAATTTAGGTGTTTTATTAATGATCATAGAGAGATAATCAAATATGAAAACACAAAGTGAAATGTTCAATAAATTTGAAAATAACTGTTATTTTCATATTAGTTATTAAAATACTTTCCAGACACCTTATATGAAAAATTATTTTAATGTCAAAATTTTACTAGGTTAGCTAGTGATTAAAAATAATGATTTAAAATCCTTACTTTTATATAATTGTTTATTTTAATCAGAAAGACAAAGTAAATTTTTTTTAGAGTATCAGAACAAATTACATATAATTTTTACTTAATTTTTTATTCAGCAATAAACAATAATTTATGTTCATATGTTATCACAAGAAGTAATTATCATTTCAAATGTTTTGAAAAATGGAAATGTTAATTTAAAACATGTACATTTAAAAATGTAATTGTCTCTCTAAGAACTAAATTAAAGGTGTCAAACATTGAGGAAAAAGTTTCAAAAGAGAGCAAGTTGTCATTGAGCACAATAATGGTGGATTTTGTAGTATTAGGTATATAGAATACAATATAAGTGGAAACGAATTTTGAATTATGACTAGAAAAGAAGCTAAGATTTTAATCCTGCTAATAGCCAAAAAATGTATTTAAAAATATAATTCCATTTGCACCAAATGTTCAGTCCCTTTAACTTAAAATAAACCTGCTAATAATCTGTTTTATTTTAATTATACCAACCATCTGAATATTTTGAAACATCTGTTTGGCTTTCTGATTTACAGCATTCAATTTTAACTTTTGAATTTAAACAGAGAACGCTTTACTAGTCAGAAATATAGAGCATACATACACATACTTAAAAGTTAAGCTCAAGGCTCCATGTATAAAATCTCCCTAAAATCCTAAACTCCACATAAATTAAGCAATGCATACAGTAGGTCTTTTGAAGCCACATTTAATAGATTATCAGTCTAATAAATATGAATACTATATCTATATCTGTGTGTATACATGTAGGCATGAATTAAGAAATATAATAAAATATGTATCTATCTATAAAAATATATACACAATTAGGAAAAAATTGGCCGTCCTAGTGGACAAAGACGACTAAAAGAATGGTATTCCATGGTTACAACACTGAAATCTATGCTATATGTTAGAAAACAATCAATTGTGCTTTAATGCCATGCACAAAATTTTCTCAAGATATCTGAAAGTTGTTAATAAAGGTTAAATGATGGCAATTTAGAAATCTGACAAAAATCTGTGTTGTTTAAAATTAGATATATATAAATTCAAGTCCTTAAAGAATGGATGTACCTCTATGAACAAATCAGAATGCAAAACTTGTTTTACTTGTAAAGCTTCAATTTTCTCGAAATGAGTCAAAATATTTTTATAACTATAGTTTATCCATATCAAAACTTGTATTGATAATATCGTCATCATTTTAGTAGTCTATGGAATCACCAATGATCAACTAAAAATGTACAGTATTCATTTAGGAAGTAAAACAAAAAAACCTAAGAACTTTACAAATACTTGAATTATTAACTATGTAACTATGTTAATGATTTCATGCTATTGCAATATGTATTTTTCAACGAATTATAATTACTTAAAAGAATATAATTCCTAAACTGAAAAAAACTTTTTACTAATGTTGTTAAAATTCATGGGTAAGATATTATCTGAAGAAATGCATGCAAATGTTTCTATGTGAATTATCTACTATAATTCATCTATCAGAAACTCAGTTGCCAATAAAATTACATATATATATGAAATTACACATATATGTATATATGTGAAATTATCTGGGGATCAAAGTATTTGCAAAATAAACTCTAGGTACAGACATAGGTGTTAAAATATACAATAACTAGCCCAGCTTGGTGACTCAGCCTGTAATCCTGCGCTTTGGGAGCCTGAGGTGAGTGAATTGCCTGAGCCCGCGGGTTCGGGACTCGCCTGGGCAAATTGGTGAGACCTCATCTCTATAATAAATAAATAAATAAATAAATCAGCTAGGCGTGGTAGCACATGCCAGTAATTCCAGCTACTCGGAAGGCTGAGGCAGAAGGATCGCTGGAGCCCAGCAGGTCGAGGCTGCGGTGGCCGGGAGTGGCCACTGCACTCCAGTCTGGGCGACAGAGTGAGACTCCAACTCAAAAAAGAAAAAAAAAAAAGAAAAAAACAATAACTAAGTCCTATCACTTTTGTTCAACAGACACATAAGGGTAAACAAAATCTTTTAAAAGTTTTATTGCATTTCTAATTTTAAGCTGTTTATCTACTTTCTAAGCATTACCCTTTATTAACAATAAAAATTTGAAGAGAGAAGACTTTAGGCGACCATCCAGTGATATAATACTAACTAGTATTTATAATGATGATCAGTTAAATCATGTGCCACAAAATTGGCTTAAGAAGACAGGAACATAAATAATATATTCAAGAACTCTTTTCAAATTTAGGCTTCTCTTCAAAAACGACTTGATGGAAGAACTACAATCTATATAATAAAGAGTTTATCAGCAGGCTTATAACTCATAGTTATCAATATTGTTCCCAGGACTGCTAATGCCAACCAATGTTTTTGCATGCTTTAACATTTCTCATTTACTAATGAAGATTAAGGGTAATGATATGTTTTACACTTATATGACTGACTTTAAAGCCTTAATGACTAACTCATTCATGAATTTTGTGTTCAAATTAGGAAAATAAGAAGAAGCACCAATGCAGTTTCAAATCTTAAATTAAAAGCAAAACCTAAACACAGACTTTATACTCTTGGCAAAAAATAACCGCAAAATTGATCATAAGCCTAAATGTAAAATGCAAAGCTATAAAACTCCTGGAAGATAACAGAGAAGAATACCTAAATGGTCTTGGTTATGATGATAACTTTTTGGGTATAACGCCAGAGGCACAATCTATGAAATAAATAATTGACAACCAGGACTCTATTAAAATTAAACACTTCTCTGTGAAAGACAATGTCAAGAGAATGGTAAGACTGGAAAAAATATTTGCAAATACACATCTGACAAAGAACTATTATCCAAAATATATAAAGAACAATTTAAATTCAACAGTAAGAAAACAACCCATTTTAAAAAATGGGCCTAAACCCTTAAGAGACATTTCACTAAAGAAAATATGCAGATAGTAAACATGTATATCATTAAAATGCTCTATTTTAATTATCATCAGGAAAATGCAATGTAAAACAACCATGAGGTACCACTACATACCTATAACAAGACAAAATCCAGAACACTGGCAATACCAAATCCTGAAGAGGGTGTAAGGTAGCAGAAGCGCTCACTTGTTGAGAATGCAAAAGCCGTACAACCACTTTAGGAAACAGTTTGGTGGTTTCCTGAAAAACTAAACAAACTCCTACCATATGCTCCATCGCTGATGCTCCTTTATATTTCCCCAAACACATTAAATACTCACATTCACACAAAAATCTGTGTGCAGATATTTATAGAAGCTTTATTTATGTTTGTGAAAACTTGGAAACAACCAAGATGCCCTTCAGTGGATGAATGGATAAGTAAGCGATGATAGGTCTGTTACCATCGGATTATTGCCATGGAGTCACCAGGTGACCAAAATCTGCTACTGATTGGCCTGGGTGGTTGGTGCCTGTTTCTTGTGTTTTTGCTTAGAATTCTTAAGTAGATAAGAGAGGCAGAGATGTGAGTTGAGCAGGTGGATAACTGAGCAGAGAAAAAGTTTACACTTTAGATAAAGCTGCTGTTTCCTTCCTTCCTTCCTTCCTTCCTTCCTTCCTTCCTTCCTTCCTTCCTTCCTTCCATCCTTCCTTCC
>NW_007252978.1:187963-190516 GCF_000164805.1 Carlito syrichta | reverse complement strand
ACTCACCTCAGCCTCCCAAAGGCGAGGGATTACAGGCTGAGCCACCGAGCCCGGCTTGAGCGAAACCTTTTTACTCTTAACATTTATGTTTTATAATTAACATTCTTCATAAGCATGAGACATTTATGGGTAATTTAGTTCTCAATAACAAAATATAAATAAGATATTTTGGAGGCACAAATGACTTTCACATGTTACTATTAGCTATCAAATTAAGTTAATTGCTTAATTTATTAGTCTTGATTGTCCTTAAAGGTACAACTATCTCTGCTTAAATTTATTTTCATAATCTAATACTTTAAATCACCTGAGTCAAAAAATTTCAGTGACATGGGAATCAGGTTTAGAAGGTTATTTTTCTTGCTTTCTGCTTTAGCCGCTCATCTTCAACTGTCAACACAATCCAATCTTTACTAGCACTGTTAGAATTGACATTGGAATCTGCAGCAGTGTTTGTCTTAATCCAATATTTGTCTCATTCCTAGTTCTTACTCTCAGTATTTACCTAATTCCCGAGTGTTTTAATTTTTGTATTTGTTATATGCCTTTTCTTCTCCCAAAGACTCATCTTATCAGGTTTTCTCTCATTGCATCTGTAAATGACGGTGCAGTGTATGCATGTGTAATGCAGGACATTGCAAAGTTTCGAATAATGACTAGAGGAGCTCAGCAGGTGAATTTCGAATTACCAAGTTATTGTTTTCAACTTTCATGAGTTTAAGCAGCAGTGACGGATAGCCATTTTGAATGAGCTGGGCTAGATTTCAGGTCTAGAGAAAAAAAAAGAAAACTACTTAGAGATGATTGTTGCAGTTTCAACTTCAGTCTCCCTTCCCTCTCTCCCTCCCTCCCTGCCTTCCATCCTTCCTTCCTTCCTTCCTTCCTTCCTTCCTTCCTTCCTTCCTTCCTTCCTTCCTTCCTTCCTTCCTTCCTTCCGAGTTGGAGTCTCACTCTGCAGCTACGGCCACACCAGGGTAGACCTGCTGGGCTCCAGCCATCCTCCCACCTTAGCCTTCCAAGTAGCCTGAACTACAGGCACACACTACCACGCACAGCTAATTTTTGGTTTATGGTAGAGACAAGGTCCCGTTGAATTGCCCAGGCTGGTCTTGAACCGCAAGCTCAGGCAATCCACCCGCCTCGGCCTCCCAAAGTGCTGGGATTACAGACTGAGCCACCGAGCCCAACCAAGCTGCTGTTTCTTAGAGATAGAACACTTGTCAAGAGAGGAGGAATAGGCATACAGTTCAGGCAATTTTTGCCAAGGCTGCTGCCATGAAGGTCATTGGATTTACTTTTATCTCTAAGTCTACAAAGATATGGATTTCTTGGAAAAGGACAGTCTCAGGGCTGGGTTATTGTTGTTCTTTCCTCATATCGTGTGGGGAGGTGGGGAGTTGTCCTTATAGAGCCATCTTGCGACTATCATGGTGGAACAGTAGGTGGGGATTTTGTAAAACCACAACACAAATATTATTGTAATGAACGTATAATGAAGGCAAAGGTTATCATAAGTCAACTTGGTTATTTGTGAGCATGCCCAGGGGAATCCCCTAGGTGCTCCTTGCTTGATAGGCATATGTTAACCACAAACATCCTGAGGGAAGAGATCTCAGCCCCTGTCGGACCTAGGTGTTAACAGTCTTGCGTGTGTTGTCTGCTATAGGTGTTAGGTTTAAAACAGCTCAAAACACTTTCCCAAATCCCAAGACCCTAAAATTTCCTATGCTGACCTGCCTGCTGTATCACATCCAGACAATGGAATATTATTCTGGGCTCAGAAGAAATGAGCTATGAAGCCATGAAAAGACATTGAGTAACCTTGAATGCATACTGCTAAGTGAAAGAATACAATCTGAAAAGGTCACATACTATATGATTCCAACAATACAACATTATGGAAAAGGCAACTAGGAGACCATAAAAAGACTATAGAGTTTGCCAGGGTTTGGGTAAGCAATGGGAAAGTCAAACAGGCAGAGCACACAAGATTTTTAAGAAAGTGAAAACATTTTGTATGATTCTGTAGATAAATACAGGTCATTAAACATTTGTCCAAACCAGTTGAACAATGTACAACACCTAGAGTGATTTGTCAGTGTTAGTCCATCAATTGTAACAAATGTCTTTTCTAGTAGGGCATGTTGATAATGGTCCAATTAGTATACATGTACTACTTTCCCAGGAAATGTAAGAAATGTAACACTCTGGCAAGGTTTGTGTGGGGAACAGGGGAAATATCTGTACCTTTCTTTGAATGTTTCTATGAACTAATATTTGCTCTAAAAAATTTAAGACACTTCAAAAAAATGTATCATGGATAAATCTGTTTAAAAAATATTCTGAGTTAGTAAATGATCAAGAATCTGCTTTTGGCAAGCACTAGAAGGAAAGAAGCATATCTTTAATCTCCACTAAATAGGGTCTTAATGCAATATATTGCATTGCACCACACTTAATTCTAAAAAGACATTTAAAAGTTTTACACATGCCGGGCTCAGTGTCTCAGCCTGTAATCCCACACCTTTGGGAGGCTGAGGTGAGTGGATTGCC
>NW_007252978.1:185861-187943 GCF_000164805.1 Carlito syrichta | reverse complement strand
AGTGGATTGCCTGAGCCCGCGGGTTCGAGACCTGCCTGGGCCACTTGGCGAGACCTCATCTCTACAATAAATAAAAAATTAGCCGAGTGTGGTAGCGCACGCCTGTAGTTCCAGCTACTTGGAAGGCTGAGGCGGAAGGATCGCCGGAGCCCAGCAGGTCGAGGCTGCGGTGGCTGGGAGCAACCACTGCTCTCCAGTCTGGGTGACAGAGTGAGACTCCAACTCAAAAAAAAAAAAAAAAGAAAAGTTTTACACACATTATTCATATTTCTTCCCTTTGATTAGCTTCTGATTTTCAAAAAGGAAATTTTATTCTTTCGCATATATAAAATAAACATGCATCAAAGATTTTATTTAACTTGTTAATGAGGAGAAAAGATATTATGATCATATTAAGGAATTATTAAGAAATTGTATAACTGTCTTAAAAAACAAACTGTATAAATATAGAGAGAGACGTTTTACAAAAAAAATTAGGCTAAAATTGTTGGGTTAGATACAAAAGTGGATATGTCTTGATGCTTTACAATAGAATAAACCTTAGAGGTTATCTGTTCTTCTGGACAGAAATTATTTGCATCTCTACCAGACAGAGATTTACAACTTAAACCTTGCCCCTATGGTATTGTAAACTAGGTAGGAAATGGAAAATCAAGTCCAACATTACACTGAAAAAGCACCTAGTAATTGATTTTGTCTATTTCCAAGTTTCAGATAATATCTGTGACACTTTTCACATTTTTATGGTTAACTTAATAAGTACCATATATTAACATAACTTTTTATTTTGTTTTAAAACATTCCAGAAATTATATGTGTCTTTTTACATTAATTTTCTCATACATGATTAAAAATAAAATGATCACCAATGGATGAAGAGAAAGGTGAAATCCAACATTAATATTTTGTAATTTGTATATCGGTTAATCTGCCCAAGAATCATTAACACAAATGTGAAGATTATTTTTCAAATTAGATATTTAAATCATTTTTGTCAACATTTTGGCCATTGTCTTTGGAACTTAAGATATACTAGGATTTCTTCAAATAGATTGGAAAGAAAATTAACGATAGATTTGTAATGAATACATAATAGAGCACGTGAAATGATTGGTGAATATTGGATAGAAGAAACAATTGAGAATGTTTGGGGAGCTAAGATGTGAGAAGTAAATTGCACTTCTAAATGATTTTTTATCATAGGACTAACGAAGTAGGGGACAATTAAACTGACAAGTTAGTATCATGTAGACATTGCGGGGTGAGAGATAAGACAGAAAGGACACCCAGTCTACAAATCCTAGGGCAGGTGTGCTGCAGGCCTCTTTTCCAGGCCAAATTACTAATTGAACCTACATGTTAATGGGGCAGGTAGAACACAAAATTAAAATTGAATCTCTAATAATTATTTTAAACCTGTGATTTCTATGTGATATTTCTAGTGTATTATAATTTATGTACCCTACAGCTTATTGTAAACCAGAAAGAATAACAATACAATTCTGAAACCACATGTGATTCTTAAATGCTTAATATGGGCAATCAACATTATTTTTCAAAAAAATGTTTTCTATAGAGTTAACCTAGTTTAAACGTGTCCTCTTCTTAGTAGTGAGACTACGAGATAGTTTACCTTAAAATCAGTATTTTTTTGCATCCTTTTAAATTATTTTAATTATGTTTCCAGAAACAAAATTTTAAGTTACCAGCTTTTAAAAATGATTAATATTAACTTGTAATAATGCATACTATGTCAATATAAAGTAGTGGATATTACTGTGCAGTATAAACTGGTTTTATGTTTATTTCACTTACTTTTCTTTGTTAGATGACCATATTTTATTTCAAAAATAGTTTTATTTCAAATTCATGCTAGATATTAACTTAAAAAATATTCAAGGCCGGGATCAGTGGCTCAGCCTGTAATCCCGCGCCTTTGGGAGGCTGAGGTGAGTGGATTGCCTGAACCCGCGGGCTTGAGATCCGCCTGGGCAGGCGCGACCTCATCTCTACAATAAATCAAAAAATCAGCCAGGCGTGGTAGCGCGCGCCTGTAGTTCCAGCTACCTGGAAGGCTGAGGC
>NW_007252978.1:167435-185841 GCF_000164805.1 Carlito syrichta | reverse complement strand
TCATAAAAACAATGTTTAAAAATATTTTTGTCTCTTTATAATGTCTCTTAATCAAGATAGATTAGGAGAGTGTTATTGTGTTATGGTGGTGAGCAGTTTTCTGTAAGTTTGAGGGGTAAGTCTGACCGGAGTCCACATTTTAAAGGGTACGGAGGCCGGGTGTGGGCACTGCTCTCCAGTCTGGGCGACAGAGTGACTCCAAATCCAAAAAAAAAAAAAAAAAGAAATTCAGTACGTAACAAATTCACATGGTTAGATATTTATTTTAGAAAACAATGCGCATTTGATATTATTTTTCCCAAGTTAAGAATATCAATATAATCATTTGCCTTTTTCTGTGATTATAGTCATTAAAATCTTGCGTGATTTATACTTAAATTGTTTGAATAATTTTTCTTAAAATTAAAATTACAAAGAATCTTAAACATATACATATATTAAAAGTTATTTGGCTTATTCATGATAACAGTTCTGCATACTTGATAAGAAACAAGCTTTATTTTTGAAATATGAATTCTAGGAAACTCATTTTCAAAGGATATTAAAAATGACATTGATAAATATGTAATAAATGTATCCCTAATTCTTGGTTGTTATTTAGCATGAAAATACTTTCTCTCTCAGCCCAGAATCCCCTATATCAAACAGCCACAGGTGCAGTGCACATGTTCAGCAGCTATTTGTAGAAATAACAAAGTTTGGACTCATGTCTTGCAGTCTAATACAGATAATTAAGCATATTTTAGAGATTTTTTCTTGACACACCTGCTTAATACTCATAAAAGCAATGGTACCAGTAAATATACTTTTAAAAATAGATCCATTTATTCCATAGAAAGATTAAATTATTTGAAGTTAAATAGTCTTTCTTGTTTACAAGTTTATTATAATTATATGCTTTCAAATGTCTTGACAAATACATTTTACAAAATATAACATATGTACTTTACTTTTTGTTAAATTGAAGGGTAAAGTTTTTTTCTCCAAAACAAGAATATAAGGATCATTGATTAACTTGAAATAATGGGAGATAAAACAAATTTATCTTACATATCAAATTAAGGATGAATATAAATTAATACCAGCATTAATTCCAGACACATTAAAATTTAAATACATTAAATTATAAAAATGGCTTTGAATCTCTTAGATATTGAAAATATTTTTTCTCAAGAATATCATGGTGACAGAACTAATTCAATAATTAGATGTAGAAATATTTCAGAATATAATGGGATACAATTTAAAGGTGGAACCATTTTACCTTAAAGTTAGAAGTGACTTTCTAAATAAGCATTGGTGGTTAATTATTTTGTGTACTAAGATATTAATACAGCCACTCAAATATATACTTTTAAAAAATTTCACATATAATGCACCTGGTATCGCTTCCAGAAAGATACATTTTAAGCAATGGATTCACAGGTGCAGGCTGAAACAGAAATATTTCTAATAACATTGAACAATAGAAAGTGTAATTATTCAGTGTTTAGGTAAACTAATCAATAAGGCAAGAAAATATTCTGTCACTGTTCATCACAACATTGGGTCCCAGATATAAAGAACTTAAAAAGAAAAAACAGGGATAGATTATACATAAAGGAAAATTGAAAGTGTTGATAAAATATATTTTTCTCCAGAGAAAAATAAACAAAAAACAATATCAACAAATTTGGGCAAACAAAATGACATAAAAAAATTATCACAGAGATGGTGATGTTTGGAAATGAATCATTAGAAGAAGTAATATAGTCTAAGGAATTTACTAGGCATTTGTCCATAGTGCTTAATATCATGTATTCTACTCAGATGGACTAGGTTGAATCAGCTCTACAATTGTTCAGCATAATCTTAGACAACTTTTGGAATCTCTTGGTGCTATCTATGAGATAAAGCATGTTCAGCTTTGTTCAACATAATAGTTGAAAGAATAATTTCTAAATAAACATTAGCCATTATTTTTAATATGATCAACAGATTAGAAGATGTATCTATAAAACAGGAGCCAAAAACAAAAGGAGACAAATAGCTAAGCTATGTTTTGAAAAAGAACAAGTGTAAAGGAAAAAGAGTGAGATTAAAATGATTTAAGCTAAACTATAAATGCAAAAATGGCCTTTAAATGCCTTTTGACATATTAAAGAATAGAATTGGAATGAGGGATAATTGTATTTGTGATATTTTCCCAATACAGAAAAAAAGGAGGAAATAAAAATGATTAGAAACGCAAGCACTGCGATTAGTAATGGAGAAGGGAAAATTAGAGTGTCGAATGTGTCCAGGTTATTACTGACAGTGTTTATCTGTGTGATTCTGTTATATTTTTCTCTCCTTCTGCTCTCTGATGAGGGCAATTTTCAAACAAACACCAAGGCGGAGAGTGGTTCACAAATTTGTAGGTTCAAGTTCCAGTCTCCAGCACAAGTTTAGTTATACCACGGCTGAAACGTGTTTCCATAAGTTTGACTATTTGCATTGTTTAATTTTTTTTTTACTCTATTTTATTTATATAAAAAGGTTTGGTGTACAAGTCAGGATTAGGTACATACGTAATATATGTGCAGGTGAAGTTTGAGTCTTCAACTGGTTCTCACTTAAACAGCTTTATTGAGGTGTAATTGATACACAAAAACTTTCATATTTAATGTGTACAGTTAGATGAGTTTGGTCATATGAAAATACCCTTGATGCCAAGGGCAGTTTTGGGAGATGTTGGATGTATCTATTACTATTAGTGTGACTTTTTTGTTTCCATTTTGTTTCCTCTACCTATTTGAAAGATACACCCACAGGACAGTTACTGAAACTCTCTGCATCTTAGTTACCTACACTAGGAAAGTAAGTTGGGACTTATCAGGCCAATTTGAAAGACTTATGAAAAGTAAATTGATTTGATGCATATAAAGCACCTATGAAAAAATATTAGTTGCTACCGTCATTCATTTCTCTCTTCGTAGTTGAATTTTTAAAGAATTATTATAAATGTATACTTTTAACTAACAAACAGAAAATTTGATTATTTTATATACATAATATAAATGATGGACTTAGTATAATAAAAAGTATATATTCTGCAATCCCAGCACTTTGGGAGGCCGAGGCGAATGGATTGCCTGAGTCTAAGGGTTCGAGAACAGTCCGAGCAACTTGGTGAGACCTTATCTCTACAATAAAAATCATATTAAAAAATTAGTTGGGTGTGGTAGTTTGCGCCTGTAGTTCAGGCTACTGGGAAGGCTGAGGCAGAAGGATCGCCATAGCCCAGTAGGACAACATTGGGGTGGCCATGTATTCATATATTTATTTTTATATTTATATAATATATATTGTATATATCTCATGAAAAAGACTGCCTATTAATTTCTAATTATTTTACATAATGCAATACCTAAAATAATTTACCATATGACAATTATTTTCACATATAAAATAGATTGATATTGATATCTATATATAAATCTATATCTATCTGTAGGTTCATATCTAGGGAATTACATATATATATCTAGGGAATTACATATATATAGCCTATTACGTTTAGGAGATACATAGATCTCTCTCTCTCTCTCTCTCTCTCTCTCTCTTTCTCTCTCTCTCTCTAGGTTCATATCTAGGGAATTAGAGAGAGAGAGAGAGAGAGAGAGAGATCTATGTATCTCCTAAACGTAATAGGCTATGGTAGAGTGAGATATAATAGACCTATATTATTTCCGTGTGTAAATTTCTAAGAATTTATTTGAATAGGAAGTAATATTGGTATATAGTTTATGCTAAACAATATAAGTGAATATAATAATAATGGCTACTGGATTCTTTTCAGTTTCTAAGTTTATCTGGTAGTAATTTTATACTTAGAAAACTACAGTGCCTTTAATAGGTCACTGAGGTCTTCCTTAACACGCTGCAACAGAAATATGTTAAATAGTACCCTAGAGGACTGGTGATTAACACCCAACTATAGTCAGTAAAGTTCATTTGGAAGCCTACTTCCCTCAATTCTCTTAGCCTTCTCAAACCCATACATTCTAAATAGTGATAATTCATGTTCATAATGATAACTCTGAGGAACTGTAAGACTCCTATGTATTTTATGACTCTTTGAAGAAATAATATGTTTAGCAGAATTTAGCACTGAGCTAATTTTATTATGCTCCAAGACTTTTCAAATGGCTAATCTCCATATTTTCCAGGAAGTATAATAATTAACCAAGATTCCTTATACCCCTTGTAGCATTCTAAGTAATTAAATTTACTGTATGGAGAATTAATTTAAACTCTGAGGACAGTAAAATTCTTTTTTTTTTTTTTTTAATATTCCCTTGGGCGGGTTTACTTAACTTGTGCCCTGAATTTTTTTCCCATTTATAAAGTTGTAATATTGATATACAAGTCGCTGAGTCAAGGTGTCTGACACAAAGAGAAATCTATAAATGAGTGTAGTTGTTGTTATACCTGGCATTCTACCATGTCAGTTCATTCCATAATACTCATAGAGAAGAGGAAAGCAGAGTAGTCTAGTGAAACAAACGTCTGATCATTTTTCAGCTAGTCTATATTCCATACCTGTTTCACATTTATTGAATTCCTTAACCCCGGTTTTTTTCATCTTTATATCTAAAAGAAGTTTACAGAAGTGATGTGACCTACAAATATAATATGTGTATACTTATTAGAAGTCAGTAACTTAAAACAGTTTATGTGATCATTGATATAGCTTGAAATACTCGATATAAACTACTTTTAAGTAATTGGACAATTTTCTAATGTGTGTAATAAAAGTACAGCATAAAGTTTAAGTTCTGTGAGTTATGAAAATATGAATAGCCTCAAGAGTGAACTTGGAAGTTTGTTGAACCAAAATGATGCAGTATGCATGTAAAGAAAGGATCCCCATTTCTTTTGTAAAGACAATTCCATATCTATAATGAGAATCTGAAAGCATTATTTTTGTTGTGGGGGAAGAAAACCAAGGTTTATTATCTGTTGAAATGCCATTTCTGCTCATTATATCTTAAACAATGTAATCACTTTATGAAACATCGCTTATATGCTTAACAATTAATATACTCACAATTTTGATGAAAATTGTCATAAACTAGTCTGCAGTTATGACTGGTTTTAAGGAAACAAAAATGATTTTGTTTTGTGATGACTGTCAAGAAAGCACGAATGATAGTTTATTTAGTTGAATATACAATATGCAAAAGGTTTCTGGTTTGAATATTGTTGACTTGTGGGGAAATAATACATTTTCTAGATGCAGATGTTCCCACAATTGAACAATTCTTGATAAAGAGTAGTGAAAAGAAAATTGAATCATACGTTAAAAACAATCAAATCGTTTTTTTCTTGGGATATAACTTTTTAGTCTTTAATGGGACTATAATTGTATATAGAATACTTATGTCTTTCTATAATTATTCTATTATAACTTAGTGAAAGAAAAATAGAGTAAAAATTGAATAGGTTCTTATCTTCTGATTGATAGGTAAAGGTCAATAAAATTCAAGCAATCATCATTCTACATATTTGCTGGAAAAATAGCTGGTGTTTACACCTCAGGGTCAATAAATGACATAGTCCACGGTTATATGTACAATGGTTTATCCTACTTGAAGTTAATGAGCCAAAGTCTAAGTGTCTACATGGGAGAAAAGAAAAGAAAAACATTTTGAACTCTAAATTCCAAAGAAACCTTTAAGTATAAATTGCACAAAGGTCACAGAATGGAAGAATAGTAAGTGAATTTATTGTTACATCAAATCTAGAAAGCAAAAACAGTTTATCAACAGAACAATAAAATATTTTCTTTTCAGTGATAGCTCATTTCAGTGATAACTATGTTGTCAGTTTGGTAGTGTAAGTTGAAATACAGGGGCCCAGTATTGTTTATTAAAGACAAAAATTAATTATTTTAAGCCATAGCATACTATTTTTAGGTTAAATATTACTATTATATTATGTGATAGATTGAAGATGGGAAAAAGTTATTTTTCAAAAAGTCATGTTATTGAAATAAAGATGCCAATGAAAAGGAATCGAGACTGACACATAGTCGTGAATGGATGGTCAATAACCACTATGCAATGAATATTTGAAAGTAAGTAACTGTGCCTGTCTTAATCAGTTTGGGCTACTGTAATAAATTAATTAAAGATAATTTTATATTTTTATATCTATTTGATTGACTGGAGCCCTAATGACCATTCATTCATGAATTTTGTGTCCAAATTAGGAAGACAAGAAGAAGCACCAATGTGGTTTCAAATCTTACATTAAAAAAAATCTAAGCCGGGCTCGATGGCTCAGCCTGTAATCCCGCGCCTTTGGGAGGCTGAGGTGAGTGGATTGCCTGAGTCTGCGGGTTCGAGACCCGCCTGGGCAGGCGAGACCTCATCTCTACAATAGAAAATAAGCCGGGCGTGGTAGCGCGTGCCTGTAATTCCGGCTACTTGGAAGGCTGAGGCGGAGGGATCACAGGAGCCCAGCAGGTCGAGGCTGCGGTGGCCGGGAGCGGCCACTGCACTCCAGTCTGGGCGACAGAGTGAGACTCCAACTCAAAAAAAAAAAAAAAAAAAAAACAATCTAGACACAGACTTTACACCTCTCACAAAAACTAACAAAAAATTAATCATAAACTCAAATGTAAAATGCAAAACTATAAAACTCCTAGAAGATAACATGGGAAAAGACCTAAGAGGATTTGATTACAATGATAACTCTTCAGATATAATACCAGAGGCATAATCTATGCAAGAAATAATGACAAGTTGGACTCTTAAACACTACTGCTCTGTGAAAGACAAAGTCAAGAGAATGGGAAGCAAAACCACAGCCTGGGAGAAAATATTTGCAAATGACACATCTGGTAAATAATTATAATTTAAAACATACAAAGAAAACTTAAAACTTAACAATAAGAAATAACCCATTTTAAAAATGGTTGTAAGAACTTAAGAAATGCCTCACTAAAGAAAATGTGCCCCCCCTAAAAAAAAATGTCACTGACCACTGCTAAGGGAGGGAGGAAGGCAAAATACTGGGGAACATAAGACAATACAAAGGGTACCAGGTCCACTGCAAGGAGGAAGGAGGACCAGTTTAGAAGCCCAAACTTCACCTGCATGCAGCCTGTTATACTTATGTATAACTACTTATACATAAGTAGTTAACCCTTGCTTGTACCCCACATCTCTATAATAAAACAATTGTTTCAAGAGAAAAAGAAAATAAAATGTACAGATGACAAATAAGCACACGATAAAAATGTTCCATGCATCTGTCATACTGTAATAAATTATCATTGATAGAGCGACTTAAACAACACACATTCACATCTCACAGTTCTGGATAGCAGAAAGTCCAAGATCAAAGTGTCTTTAGTTCCACTGTCTGTTGAAGACCTGCTTCCTGGTTTGCAAAAGGTTATCTTCATTTTGTATTTTCACAGGATGAAGAGCTTAGATAGAGACCAAGCTCCTGTGTCTCTTCTTATGAAGACAGTGATTCCATCTATGAGAGATACACTCTCATGACCTAACTACCACCCAAATGTCCTGATGTCCTAATACCATTACACTAAGATATGAGATTTCAACATATAAATTTGGGAGAAATGCAGACATTCAGTTTGTAATCTTGCCCTAATAAAAAACATATGCTTATTATTCATTTTACTTTCTATTTGAGTTTTTCTGTTTCTCCGCCTTTATTTCCTTTTTTGATATAAGAAATATCAGAAGAGAATGGAATAGAAATCTCTGTCTTAACACTGACTGAACATCTGGATTACTTGGAGAGAGTTGTTTGTGTTTGTTTTGCTTTGCTTTTATTAATGGAGTGCCTCACCATTAGAAATTATAACTCTAAAACATTGTTCCCCAAAATGGATGACTATTTAGGATAATCTAGGAAATTGTAAGAAAGAACATATGGAGAAGAATATACTGTTGAAGATTTATTGGATATTAATAAACTGAGGAAACAACTTTGGGAAAATTGTAGCTGCAGGCCCATCTTCAGTTAAGGCAGCTTCTCCAGGGAAGTCAAAATCACTAATAATAAAATAAATTCTAAAATAGTAGACTATAGAATATTTCATCATGATACCAATGTTAGAAAAGCTACAAAAACAAAAGACTTTCATAATCAGGCAATAGTAGAGATTTATTAATGTAGAGATAAAATTAGAAGATTGGAATTCAAAACTGCAAGGAAATAAAATTAACATGGCTAGTTCTTTTTATAAACAGTGAATGCCCTGCACACCAAAGAAAGTGAAGTCTGAATTTTTTAAAAATAGAGGTCACATTCAATTTAGCAATAGGATGCTAGTAATATAAAAATTTGAGCAAAATTAAATATGCGAAAATTTTAGTATACAAGGGATACCTAATGGAAAACTAAGGACATTAGGAAAAATTCAGAATGAGGATCTTTTATTATTTAATGTTTCTAATACTTCTAAAATCTTCTAAATTACTGGAAGATATTAAATGTTATTCTCCTTGAGATAAGGCAAGATTTTTTTGGTAAACTGGTACGTATCTACTGGTGTATTTGGAAGACAAATGCTCCCATTAATTCCTGGGAAGGAATGACTCTAAATTAAGTTTCAATCCTCCCACATGAGTTTTAGACAGTGAAAAGATCATGGTAGAAACGACTAAGCCTCTGCTTTTGAAATTTTTAATCACATACATTAATTTCCATTTTAGTCTCTTCCAAAGTAAATATTGATATTATCTTACAGTCTATGAGTAAGAAAACTTGCTTCTAGACTGCAATATAAATATGTTGATTCATGCTACTGGGTTTGTAGCTGAGACTAAATAGCCTTATCAACCCTGCTGAACATTCGAAACTTTGAATAAATGGGATCACAAGAACACAAACATAGAGGAAGAATAAATCCATTTCACTAAGCCTGAGGATACCTTATGACTAACACTGAATGCCTTCTCAAGATGGAACTGCTGAAGGAGGGAATAGAACTCATTCAAGCAGCCTTTAGAATTATCTGGCATGCAGAAAAGAACCAGAAGAAAAAAAAAGAGACGAGACAAACCTGCCTTAGGATATGGGTAAAGGCAACTTCAGTAGCTAGCTAGCTCTCACTTCAACTCAGGGTTTCTGCTGTGTTTCTCCAGAGTCAGTAAAAAATGATAGATATTTGACACTCTGTTTTCAGTAAGTATTGTGAAATAGCAATCTTGAAAGACAAATGACATACTGGACCTTCATCACTGAGGAGAGCCAGCTTCTCAGTCACATGATAACTTTTCTTGATAATGACTGTCTTACCTTCGATAAAGGAATCAAGCTTGCTTAACTCTCTTTACTCACTTATCTTCATCACAAACATACACACACACAATTGTACATGGCAGAGGGGAAGAAGATATTATTAGAAGCTATTAAGAAAATAAAGATAAAGATGTAGTATACAGTTTGTCTAAATTGCCTTCATTTTTTCCATAATGAAGATTAAACCAAAATCTTTTAGCTCTAACTCCTATCGCTCCCTCTAAAAAGGGATATTTATGTTACACACAAGCTGTAAGCATTTAGATTCTATTTATCATGACAATCTTCTTGCAAATTTAAGTGAATCTTAACATTTCTTTGCATAGTACACTGATTGGATTGCAGTTTTGCTGACTTATGTTGCTCTACATTATTCAGAATCATTTGCTAAAGCTGCCTGTACACCCTAAATACCATTTAACTTTATTCGTAAACATGTAATGCCATTGTTTGAATAAAACCGAGGGCATAACTAAACATATGCAATTATTTGCTGTTAAAGCTGGAGAAAAATATAGATGTTTAAAATAGAACACATTTGTGATATAAGACTGTGAATTCAGTTAAACAAAATTTAATGGGTTTTATTTTGTTCAAATGAGTATGTGGAATTAAAGAATAAAATGGCAAACCCTTTGACCTCGAATAATTCACAGTAGGTGGGAAATCTTTTTGAATGTGTATCAGTCAGGAATTGCTAGAATACAAAACAAAGAGAAAACAAACCTGTGTTTTGGCTGAAGTTCAGACAATCCTTATTGCTCTCTGTTGATTCTAGCTGGGCTTTTGGGTCACTGGCTCATACATGTGTCTGCTCATTGATTGAGCTGGACTCTAGACTACACTTAACTGTTGAAACTTAGTTAGACAAGTTTCATGATATGTATCCCTCCCCACTTAACTGAAAACAGTAAACTAACTCAGGTACATACTTCTAATAATGATGACAGAAGAACAAACAAAAAGCAGGAATATATAAACAACTGTCAAATATTCTGTGTTGTCTGCTGGCAAATCAAAAAAGTCAAAAGGAGTCAAACCTGAGAAGGTATTTTAGTCTAGTTCCCACTGCTGCATAACAAACTGGCACAAAACAACCAATATTTTATTATATATCTATGGATTTTTGATATATCATGAATAACTAAATTGCAGTAGGATTGTCTGGATATTATTCTGCTTTTCATAGTGTTGAATAAGGTCACTGAGTGGAGCTCAGTTAGTGGATTGCCTGGTTCAGAGGGGCCAAGTGGACTGCATTAACTGGTCAGGCATTTGTGCTAAAATGGCTACACATTTTTCTTCGACTACTGCTAAAAACCAGAATGCCTAAACATGAGCATGCCTTGCATGATGGTTTCAGAGTGGCCAGGTTTCTATATGACAATTTCTTCCTTAAAAAGAAAAAGAAAAAAGAAAAAAAAATTCCAGTTAGAACCGGTCCCAGTCAGAAACTGCATGAACTTTTCTGTTTTTCTGTCCTAGTCCTGAAAGTTATGCAGTGTATAATCTACCATATTCTATTGATTCTGCCAGAGTCATATGGCTAGATTTAATTCAGTGGGAGAAAAATTAGAGTTCACATCTTGATGAGAAGTGGAAGAATTCACGTTGTACTAGAGCATGAGAGATGGAACATATTATAGTGGAAATATATTTTTGAAGAGTAAATATGTCACATACAACAAAGTTATGTGACAAAGATCATGGATATAGAGAGGAATAAAAGACTAGGACCATTAAGGCAACCCACTAGATAAATATATGCTAATAGTTATAAAAATAATTTTAATATTTATGAATAAAGCATAAAATAATATTAATACAATTGATTTGTTCTAATATGTATTTATTTTACCTGTTTGTCTATAGTATCTTTTTTGGTATTCTGTGCCATATAAGCTGACAGAATATTAAATCACCTGCAAAAATCCATAAAAAGTAATAAAATGAGAAAAATTGTAACTTTTAAAATAAAAAATGAATATTACTATTATAGAAAGAGCATTTAAAAACTGTGACCCCCCCCACAAAGGCAAATGTCAAGAAACATCAATTCACAAGACAAAAATTACAATGACCACATGGGGGAAAATCAATCAATCAATTAATTAAGGCAAATGGTAATAAGTGAAGATAAAAATAAGAAGATTCGATATTTTTCCCAGGCAAGTGATCAAATAAGATATATTAAAAATTATTCTAGATAGTTTGGATGAGGATGTAATTAAATAATACTCTTGCTTTAATAGTGAGAATATAATTTGACAAAATGTGAATGTGCATAGGGCATTGTCCAACAATATCAAATTTAAAAATCTTTATTCTAAAACATTTTTATAAATGGATTCAAAGGTTTAGTTATAGGGACATTTATTGCAACATTTTTATGGTAATAAATCCAGAAGCAATATGAATGATCTAAAGTAGAAATATAATAAAATAATATAGAGGTTTTGAAGTAATAAAATGCTATCAAAGTTTTTAAAGTAAATATATTTAGTTATGAACATGGAGAGATGTTAATAATATACCATTAAGTTAAATAACACATTTCAAGTTAATATGTACACATGTAGTTGAAACTACTAACTGTTAAATAATACCTCTAATTCCTCCTACTCTATGAACATAGCTAAACTATATTTTTCTGATATATACAGTTAGAGAAGGACACACCACTAGTTTTGGTCTGATACAACAGTTACTGTAGCACATAAAAATGTCACATACACACGGACATACTCCTCCATGGACTCCTCCCTATCTCAATGACTGGAGAGGCAACAACATGGGACATGGGTGACTTTAAAATCAACATCACCTTCCCTCAACAGTTATATAGGAAAGAAATTCTTTTTTTTGTTTTTAAATCACCTACCCTGAACATCACCTGTTTGTTTTTTAGCATCACCTGCCCTGAACAGTTATATAGGAAAGAAATACTTTTCTTGTTTTTAAATCACTATGTTTTGTAGACTTTTTTGTTCCTGGGGTTTATCCTAACTTCACTTATTGAAAACTGTTTTATATAATACTAATGTCATGTAGTTATTAAGAGAAGTGTCTCTGGAGTCACATTGTGTTCAAACCTTGGCTCTGACTTTTATTAAATATGTCATCTTTGGTTAATGTATTCAATCTCTCTGTTCCTCAGTTTCCACAACTTTAAAATGTGCATTAAAATCATATTCATTGTTGGTGTGTCTCAGCCTGTAATCCCTGCACTTTGGGAGGCCGAGGTGAGTGGATTGCCCGAGCCCGCAGGTTCGAGACCCACCAGGGCAACTTGGCGAGGACTTACTTCTACAATAAATCAAAAAATTAGCCAGGCATGGTAGCGTGTGCCTGTAGTTCGGGCTACTCGGAAGACTGAGGCGGAAGGATCGCTGGAGCCCATCAGGTCGAGGCTGCGGTGACCGGGAGAGTGCCATTGTACTCCAGTCGGGGCGACACAGTGAGACTCCAACTCAAAAAAAAAAAAAAAAGAATATTCACTGTTAAGATATGCATCAATAATTTGTAAATAAGCCAAAAAGGTGGCTGATGATATTTCAAATATTAAACTGGAGTTTTGCTTAACTGGTAATTCCAAGGACTATTACATTTTCTAAGGGTTGTACTTCTGTTTACTATTTACTCTGTAATGATACATTAAAATATGTTCATTAAAATGCGAACTATTTATTTCAAAAATGAACCTTAAGTAACTTTAATGTTATTGTTGTCCTGTAGTATATTAAATATATTTGTATCTGACCTTGTGATTTTATTCCAAAATTATTTCTTTGATGTTTGTATTTTTCAAAAGCCATTTGAATAACTTCACTCTCCTGGTGGTTTTCTTCTTAATAGTTCAATAAATTTCAATGCATTTTATTCTTTGAAATATATATGTGCATAATGGGCACATAATAAAAAATAGGGTTAGTCTATGTCCGTATAATAAGAGCTCAAAAGTGTTCTATGCGTATTTTTTTATTCAGCATTTTTTGTGTATTTTCACAATTCTCATGGATGAAGAATATGGTTAATATGGCTGAAGTACAGCTAGCAAATTGGAGAGTTCTAGGTTTTGTGATTATTAAGGAAAAGGGGAATAATTTATATGTAGTTTTGTAGGTCATTTCCAGGAAATTATTTACATAGGGAACCATTAGAAGCTTTATGAGCAGAGAAATGACTTGAATGAATGACTTGCTTAAAACGGAGTAATCTGGCAATTTTGTTATGAATACATTCTGGGAGAACAATGACAATTTGTTTATATCAGGAAGGAGGCAAGAGACAATGGTGGTTTAGAGGAGATATAGAAAGCAATTAGTTCTTAGATATATATATATATAAGTAGGGCCAACCAGACTTGCCGATTAGTGCAATATCAGGAGAGGGGTGGGAGGAGAAAGGTCGGAAATGGAGATGTGAAAATTAAACTCTTCAACATACATATTTTGTTTAAAGTCAGGAGATTTGAGGATATCACAAGGAGACAGAATCAAAAGAAAATGATATAGGGAGCTAATGGGTTCTCCACCCTGAAGATATGAGGGAAAGAGATGGAAGCAGAAAGTAAAAGTGAGAAGTGGTCTATAAAACAGGACAAACACATTTAACAATTATTTCCATGAATATGGCCTATGAATTTTCAAAAGTAAAATAAATATATGTCAATTCACAACGACAACAAAACAGGAGAAATAACAAAGAACAATGAAAATAATGAAGCCAATTGAAGAATGTTTTCACAGGATAAAGTGATTAATAATTTCAATACTGCTGATAGGTAATATTGGAAGAGGCTCCATATTTAACCACAGTAAATACCAAGTGCAAGTAATTGGAGATTCTGACAAAAACGTATTTAATGATTTGGAGGAGTAAAAGCCAGTTTGAAGTTGCTTTAAAATTGAACAGACAATTTAGGGAAGAAGGGAATGAAAGCAACATAGTTTCCTTTGATTTTTCTATTTCTCCCCTAATTTTCATATAGAATGAAGGTGAACAACTGGGAGAGAAAAACTGATAATCTATTTACAGCATCTATAAAAAATCTTGGTGAAAAAGTACTCGACCAACTTCCCAAATATGAAGGGGGTAGTTACAAACCACAAGACCTCTGTGATACATATATCACTTTTTGCTATAAAACCCATAGGATGACAAAGTTGTCACATGCTATTGACAGGAAAGGATAGTGGCACCATGGGTGGTGAGCAGATCAAATCTTAAAGGATTGTATGAACAATAACATGAATGTTAGGGGAGTGTAGAAGATTGTAGAGGGATGAAGCTCTCTGGGGCTTGTCAACATGGAAAAGTAACAAAATCGATGTATCTTCCTGGATAAAACCTCACACTGAGTAGAAATTGCTAGAAATAGGATCCAAATTATGTAAGAATGGAAAAATTAGGACAACAGAAAAAAAATGCAGGAAGAAGTGTGGGAGCAGAGATGACTGATCTAAGAGCATAATTGCCATAAAGTATAACAAATTCACAGAAATAACAGAAGAGGGAGCTCTAGAATCACGAAACCATAACATTTTTTCCAGTCTGTTCTGCTCCTACAGGAAAATCATGTACTGTAAATTTAAATAGCCAATTATTGTTGTCAAATTCATTACTATTTCCTGAATGCTTGTGTCCTGTAGAATTCATATGTTGAAACCTAACCACCAACATGATAATGATAGAAGGTGGGGCCTTTGGGAGGTCATTAACTTGAGGGTGATTGGGTCACCAATATTATGATAAGATTAGTTCCCTTATGAAAAAGAATTCAGAAAACTGCCTTGCCACTTCAGCATGGAGGAAATGGCCAGCTATGAGCCATAAACCAAGTCTTCACTGGACATGGAATCTGTTGGTAACTTAATCTTGAATTCTTGGTCTCTAGACCTGTGAGAAATTAATTTCTGTTGTTTATAAGCTAACCAATTTATGATATTTTGCTGTAGTAACCCTAAGGAACCAAGACTTCATGAACAATTATTTTTGGAAGAATTAAAGAATAAAAAAATCCAAAGTCATTTATCTATGGGAGGAGTTTTTTGACAGACTCTCTAGGATTTTCTTGGTATAAAATCATATCATCTGCAGAGGAATAATGTAACCTCCTCTTTTCTAATTTGGATACCTCTCATTTCTTTCTCCTGATTGATTTTTCTGGCTAGGACTTCCAGCACTATGTTGAATAGGAGAGGTAAGAGTGGGCATCCTTCTCTTGTTTTAGTACTTATGAGGAATGTTTCTGCCCATTAAGTATGATGTTGGCTATAGGTTTGCCATAGATAGTTCTTAGATAATTCTTATTGTTTTGAGTAATGTTTCTTCAGTGTCTAGGTACTTGCAGGTTTTTATCAAGAAGAGATGCTAGGTTTTATTAAATGCTTTTTCCACGTTTAATGAGATAATCAGGTGATGCTTGGCTTTACAACTATTTATATGATGAATTACATTTATAGTTTTATGTGTGTTGAACCAGCCTTGCATCCCAAGAATGATGCCAATCTTTGTTGTGTTTACTGATTTTTTTTTAATTTTAAAGATGTGGAGTACAATTCAGGGTTAAATATACAAATGTACATTATGCAGGTACCCTTGTTGATGAGGTGTGTCCCTCCTACCAGATCTTTGAAATGTGTTGTTGGATGCAATTTGGTAGAATCTTGAAAATTTTTGAATCTAGGTTCTTCCGGGAAATTGGCCTGTAGTTTTCTTTCCCTGTTGGATCTTACTCATTTTTGCAAATCAGGATGATATTAACTTCAAAGAATGAACTAGGGAGAATTTCTTCCTCTCAGTTGTCTAGAATATTTTGAATAGAATTGATATCGGCTCTTCCTTGTATCATATGTAGATTTCAGTTGAGAAACTATCAGGTCCAGGACTTTTTTGGTGGGGAGATTTCTTATAACTGAGTCAATTTCATGGATTGTCACCGGTCTGTTTAGGGTTTTAGTTTGTTTCAATATTGGGAGCTTATATGATGCCAGGAATTCCTCTATTTCCTCTAGATTTTCTAGTTTATTTGCATACAGTTATTTGTAGAAATCTCTGATAATCTTTTGTATTTTTTCAGGATCTGTTTTAACATCATCTGTTTCTTTTCTAACTGTGTTTATTTTAATTTTCTCTTTCTTTCTTTTGTTATTCTGGCCAGGGGTCTTTCAATCTTATTTATCTTTTCAAATGATCCTTTACATGATTTTTTTTTTTTTGGTCTTTATATCATTTTTAGAAAATTAAAAATAAAAGTCCATCTTTTAGGACAAAAAGAGAATTAAAGAACTGTTTTAGAATCAAGGAGAATCACAGACATGGCAATTTTACTGCATGACCCTCAACTGGATCTTACACCAAAACAACCAACACTCTGCCCCCCACTTAGAGAAAGGGGACAGAAAAAGTGGAGGGAGAATTGTATATATTAAAAGAACATATCACCTATCACCTGGGCAAATCAGCCAATAATGGCCAATAAAATGATATATAGTGCAGGCAAATTATTTGTAGCATTCTATAAATATATATTTTTAAAATTCTAACTCATAATACCAGCAATCTCTTGGACATTGTTTCTTTCTTTCCAAAATCTAGAAGATTTTCTATTAACCACAAGATTTATGGAGCTAAATGGTAAATAATAATTGATAACTCTTATTCCATAGATGCTTGTAAAATAACAAGCCCAATTTTCTGGAAGACTATGGATATGATTATTTCTACTCTGCTACTTCAATACAAGCTTCAAGACCCAAGATATGTGCCCCATCCCACCACAAAAACAAAAGAAAAAAGCTTGGTCACTGTCTTTCATTTGAGGACTTTGCTTTATTTCCATAGGGGTGTGTGTGTGTGTGTGTGTGTGTGTGTGTGTGTGTGTGTATTTTTTAACACAGTAAGTCATGGCTTGGGACCACCACATTTTTCCCCAAGGTATTGTTAAAATGTAAATGATCAACAGTAAAATCTTAGTAGTAAGGCTTGATTAGGATGTGAAATTTTGTTTACTGCCTCAGTTCAATGTCTGGAAAAGAGGTAGAAATTTAATCCAAAGTGAAATTATAAATTTGAGAACTCAGTAGACACTGAACTTAAAATTATGCCTCATCAGCCCATCTTTCTGACACAAAACTGAAAAATAGGGGTTCCCAACATATTATAAGGTAACAAGGCTTCTATTTTTGTTTATTTGTTTTGCTTTGATTTTCTTGACAGATAGTTATAATTTTCCTTACTAATAGATATACATTATTATATAGATATGAATAGCTCATACAATTTTCCTTAAGGTTAAAATTTTTAGTGACATTTGCAGAATATTATTTTTTCTATCTACTCTCACCTAAAATACTTATAGGATTATATGCATTGTGTAAAAATAGACATAGATTCTATGATTATCTATATAGACAATTAATATTTGGTGTAAATATTATATTTTATACTTGCGACTATAGCCCCTGGCACCTGTCAATTCTGCACAGGTTATAAAATATTAATGCTTGGTACTTGACAGGTTCATTAAATATGTCAGAGGGATGTGAAGATAGATTTCTCACAATATTGAAAAATATTAAGTGAATGCCAGATTTTCAAACGTCTGACACATATCCATGAAGTTTCATCACACATGAGCCACGTTTGGCCGGCAGCCTGCTCTTAAATGAGTTGGTAAAGAATCAGCTGTAGTGGGAATTCAAGACAACTAATGTCTGCAATACTGTGTTTAGAGTGTGACCTTTCAGTTGTTAGGATGATTACCTTAACTCTATAGTAGCTATCAGAAAAATGCTCTGGGTATCAATTTAGATGCCACAGGGTTCAAGGGTGAAGTTCAAAATGACAATCAGTCAAGGAAACTAGAGAAATATTGACAAGATGTAAAAGACACATAAAACGAATAACAAGTTACCTATAGTAGCCTTAGTGGGAGTCATTTTATAAAATACAAAATGAAACACTAAGAATGTCTGTTTAAGATGTAAAATAAAGCTGGGCTCGGTGGCTCAACCTGTAATCCCGCGCTTTGGGAGGTTGAGGTGAGTGGATTGCCTGAGCCCGTGGGCTCGAGACCTGCCTGGGCAACTTGGCGAGA